>NW_026895148.1:0-139488 GCF_033153095.1 Gastrolobium bilobum | reverse complement strand
TCAGTGAATTCATAATGAATTATAACATGCATGGGATGCTTGTGAGCTTGCCAGAGTTGTTAAGTATGATAACAACTGCTGAAATGTCTATCAAGAAGGATGAGACACAAGCTCTTCTGATTGGTGGGCCTGAAAGGGCCAAGGGTAAGGGCAAGGAGCCTGCGAAAGGCAACTCCCTTAAGCCCAAAAGAAAGTCCAAAAGGAAGAAAGGAAAAAGGAAGGGTAAGAGTGCACCCAAGGACCAAAGCGATGATGTGTGCTTCCATTGTGGCAAAAAGGGCCATTGGAAGAGGAATTGTCCAGACTACCTGAAGAGTGTGAAGGAGCATGGTGATGCTTCTACCTCAGGTATTCACATGATTGAGATAAATTATTCTTGTGCTAATCTGACTTCATGGGTATTTGATACCGGTTGTGGTTCTCATAATCTGCAATGTGTTGCAGGTGCTTAGGAGCCCTAGAAGATTGGAGAAGAAAAAGGTGGACCTCCGCGTTGGTGATGGAGCAAGAGTTGCTGCTCATGCTGTTGGAGATACCGACCTCATTAGCCTACGAGCCTCTTATTGCATTTGAATAATTGTCTTTATGTTCCCGGCATTTCTAGAAACATTATTTCTATTTCTTGTTTAGAACAAGATGGTTTTGCTTTCACTATTAGGGATGGTACATTTTCTATCATTTTGAATGATATTGTTTTTGGTACTGCTTCTTTAATAAATGGCTTGTATGTTTTGGAAATGGGAACTGAAGTGCTCCATATAGATGTGAAACGACCTAGGATAGATAATCAATCCTATCTTTGGCACTGTAGACTAGGGCACATAAAATGAAACAAGATTGTCTAGAATGCATAGAGATGAATGCCTAGATCCCAGGGATTTGGAATCCTATGGACAATGTGAATCTTGTCTAGCAGGGAAAATGATTCGTCAAAAGCCCAAAGGGCTTGAGATTCATAGGGCTAGTGAGTTATTAGAACTCATTCACTCTGATGTATGTGGCCCAATGTCTATTAAGGCTAGAGGAGGATACTCCTATTTCATTACCTTTACGGATGAAGTAGAGAAACAACGTGGAAAGATGGTTAAGTCACTAGGATCAGATCGTGATGGTGAACATCTGAGCCATGAGTTTCAGGATTATCTGAGAGAAAATGGAATTCTCTCGCAATTTACTGCACCTTACACACCACACCAATATGATTTCTCAGAAAGAAGAAACAGGACCTTGTTAGACATAGTTAGGTCTATGATGAGTGAGACTCAACTTCCAAAATCGTTTTGGGGATATGCCTTAGACACAGCGGCATACCTTCTAAATAGGGTACCGTCTAAATCTGTTCAGACCACACCATATACGATATGGAATGGTAAGAGACCCAACCTAAGTTACCTCAGGGTATAATGATCTCTGGCTTATGTCAAAGCGTTGGCATCAGACACGCTTAGTGCTGAGAGTACTAAATGTCAATTTGTGGGGTATCCCAGAGGTTCTACGGGAGACTACTTTAAACACAAGGTGTTTGTGTCCAAGAATACTGAGTTCCTTGAGAAGGATTTGATCTCTCAAGGAGCCAGTGTGAGTAAGATTGATCTTGAAAAAGTTCAAGGACCACAAGAACAGATTGAGGAACCCGAGTCTACTCCGCAGGCGACGTTCTCTAAAGGAGAAGTAAACACACAACTTCGTAGGTCTACGAGGGTCATTCATTCACCTGAGAGGTATGGGTTTGTGATTGAGAATCAGCAAACTGTCGAGGATGATGAACCAAGTAACTACGTAGAGGCAGTCAAGGATGTTGACTCTTCTAGATGGCTTGAAGCCATGGAATCTAAAATGGATTCGATGTATCAAAACAAGGTATGGACATTGATTCCTAAACCGCAAGGAATAGTTCCTATCGGTAATAAATGGGTCTTTAAAAGAAAGACTGATGCAGATGGCAACGTTCAGACCTACAAAGCTAGGTTGGCGGCGAAAGTGTATCGTCAAAGACAAGGAGTTGACTACGATGAGATTTTCTCACCGGTTGCCATGATCAAATCTATTAGGATCATGCTTGCAATAGTAGCAGGCATCTAGGAGTTGGAATATTTATTTTGATGAAGTCGTTACGAGTAATGGTTTCATCAAGAACGAGGATGAACCTTGTGTTTACAGGAAGGTTAGTGGGAGTAATGTTGTCTTCCTGGTGCTTTATATAGATGACATATTACTTATACGAAATGACATCCCCACATTACAAATAACGAAAGAGTGGCTTTCAGAAAGCTTCACCATGAAGGATTTGGGAGAAGCGGCCTTTATACTTGGTATAAAAATCTATAGAGATAGATCCAACAAGCTGCTGGGTTTATCTCAATCCACGTATGTTGACAAGATGCTAAAGAGGTTTAGCATGGAAGGGTCGAAAAGAGGTTTTCTTCCCGTCAGTCATGGGGTACACCTTTCAAAGGCTATGCGTCCTAAGTCACAGCCTGAGAAGGATCTCATGAGTGGAATTCCATACGCTTCGGCTATTGGATCCATCATGTATGCCATGACATGTACGAGACCAGATGTCTCATATGTTTTGAGCATTACGAGCAGATACCAGTTTGACCCTGGAGAGGGTCACTGGACAGCAGTCAAGACCATCCTTAAATACTTAAGAAGAACTAAGGATGCGTTTCTGGTCTAAGGTAGGGTTGATGAGTTTACAGTGAAAGGGTTCACTGATGCCAGCTTTCAAAGTGACAAAGATGACTGTAAGTCACAATCAGGGTTCGTATTCACCTTAAATGGTGGGGCAATATCTTGGAAGAGTTCCAAGCAGGAAACAAAAGCAGATTCAACGACAGAAGCTGAAAACATAGTTGCTTCAGAAGCGGCTAAGGAGGCCGTGTGGATCAAAAAGTTCATATATGAACTAAGGGTGGTTCCAAGCGTAGATGAGCCCATACAGTTGCTTTGCGAAAGCACTGGAGCCATTGTCCAGTCAAAGGAACCTAGGTCTCATCAAAGATCTAAACACGTGCTCCGCAGATATCACCTGATTAGAGTTATCATTGATAGGAACGATGTAACGATGGATTATGTTCCCACAGATAATAACCTAGCTGATTCTCTGACAAAAGCTGTTTCTCAGAGAAAACATGATAGTCATTATGAGGCTTTAGGTATACGACTTAGGTCAGATTGGCTCTAGGCCAAGTGAGAGCTTGTTAGTATATGGATGTCCTAGAGACAATCTTTTGATTAGATTAGGACATATGTGGACCTTTTATATTGTCGTAAATAAATAAAAAGAACTATTTATCCTGTTTCATATTTTGTCTCAATATTATAGTTAATATTTTATATGAGTAACTGGATGAACCCCTTGGAATAAAATAGGTATCTCTTGAGTATCTGTGATGAGATCACGATCATAAGGATTCAAGGATACTGGATGTTTATTCCTAATTTTATGTTCCTAGTCTAGAGACACTGAGAATGGGGATCAGTGATCTCGGGTAAGACTAGCACGACTTATCTACTTGTATTCAGATGCAAGGTAAAGACCTCATGAGCTACAAATATGGAGATGTCTTAGCTAAAGTCGTGGGTGGACCTATAAGGGTATAGCTCGCACTAAACAGACCCACAAAGAGGCTCTATGAGGAAATCTTACAAAAGTATCATTAGAGCAGTCTCTTAATATTTGGGTATGTCTTTCCTTCGACCATAAGTTGTCACCTAGACTGTGTTCTAGAAGGCATGTTTTGATTGTATACCTCGTCTGCCTGAAACATGGAGACTCATAGGTATACTTTTGGGCATGTCCTGAAAGAGCACAGGCTTAGGGTGATAAGCTGAAAGAATTCGTCAAATCTCTGTAAGGGATTAGTTTATCTGTAAATCGGAGAAATCGGGACGACATTTAAAGGACTCGGGAATCTATGCATAGTAAAAGAGATCATGAGATGATCTGCCTTTAGAGTCAGTAAATTGAAGATTCCCTATTTCAAATAAAGCTTACCCTAAACCGCAAGGGTTGATACGTTTCCTTGCCCTAGGTTTAATGGGAAGGTAACCGAGACGAAAGGAAATACATACGGTAACCAAATATGTATAATAGGATGATTATGTCATTAACCTAACTAGCTCTGGGGCAACAAAGCATTGCTAGTGCTCTGTGTTGTCATTAGATGAGTTGTGGGCTTGTTCGGCCCAAGCCCATTTATGTCAGTGGCCATGTTGGGCCTAATGGGTCACACCCTAACACCTTATTGTCATGATGATATAGCATTAAAGGTATTACGCCTAATAATGGTTGTTAGTCCAAAAAGAATTTTGGAAGCCCACCTAAAAGGGAAAAGGGCGCTGGATCATGTAATGAGTTTGGATGGTCCAAAACATTACTAATTAATTTAATTAGTTAAATTAATTATCAAATATTTAAATTTTGAATTTTGAATTTGAAATCTGAATTTTGAAATTTGAATTCTAAATTTGAATTTTGAATTTTGAATTTTGAATTTGAAATTTGAAATTTGAAATTTGAATTTGAATTTTGAGATTTGAATTTTGAATTTAGAATTTAAATTTAGAATTTGAATTTTGAATTTAAATATTTGAACGTTTAAATTTAAATGTTTGAATTCGAATTTGAATTGGCTATGAAAAGTTGTTTCATAACAAAAGGATAAGATAAGATCTTGTTGGAACAAATCCCTAGTATCAAGAGGAGATCTTTGATCACATCCAAGGCTGAATTTGGGGCGCCACTTTGATTGTTGTGAGTGTCATCTTGTCAACCAAATAAGCTCCAAATCAGATTTGGTTTGTTAAGAGAATCAGTGAGCTAGTTGGTTCAAATTTGAATGCAACTACACAACGTATCTGGACTGTTTCTGGGGCTGAAGGGGGCACACATATGGCTGCCCATATGATGGCCATTAGATCAGAATTTTGACTAGGTTAAGACCTAGTCTCATGAGGATTCAAAGGTAGGTTGTTGGGAATTTTGAATTGCAACAACTCCACCTTTTTCTCCCTCTTTGTGCGCCACCTCAATCAGCTTTTTAAGTGAAAAATCTGATTGCATCATGACTCTCTCGTCACACTCTTGTGCGCCAACTTGGGTAGGTTCTCCTTAGGGTTTTTCACAAAAACACCTAGCCAATTCTACTCCATTCTATGCGCCACTTTTGTGATGTTTTCTTGCTGAAAATATCACTCTTCTAAACACATTCACCTTACCTCTCCTTCACCTATTGAGCACATAGCAAACCTCTTTGTGGTGATCAATTGGTGGTTCTTCAAGAAAGAGTTCTTGCATCTTGATGTGGGTGGTGTGGCAACGTCAGAGGGTTTGAACCCTTCAAACCTGACACTGATCTCCTTGGTGTTTGAATCACAAACAAAGGTTATATCATGTTGTCTTAAAGCATAAGTCTTGATTGCATGTGTGATTCCGCTTGAGAAATTTTTTTGTTTTTCCCTCTCACATGCTTCGGCCTTCAAGGCCATTTAACTTTCACTCACCTCAACGAACAACCTCCTTGAAGCTGGACAGTGACAGATCTTTCAGACTATGTCTCAAGGGGAAATAAGAAGTGTGTGGGCACTTTCTCACTTTTAGGGAGATGACTTTACCTCAGCCTCTGCAACCACCAAGTGAAGACTAGAGAGGCCGATAACTATAAGTGTAGAATATATATGGGTTCTAAGAAACACTAGCCCTAAGCTGAATGGACTTTAGATTTTTAGGATTTTTCTTATACACTAGGCCCTATTTGGTTTTAGTGAAAGAACAAAACCCAACAAAAATCACCTAATGCTATTTCATCAAACTCACCTAATGCCATTTCATCAAACTCACATTATGCTATTACAAATAATTAATGCTGAAATTAAAATCTTCCAAACTGAAGTAAAGGTTACTTCTTTTAGTTGGAAAAGGTACTTCAAAGAATGTAATGGAACAGTAGATTCACTAATACTTTGCATATAGCTTTGTAGCTATACGTGAAGCTCCTTATGCTCATATCCTTTGTAAGCATCAACGTCTGTCTAATTAGTGTTGGATCTACATTTGCCCCTGAACATTTAGATTGATGTACCCTTTCCAACTAACAAAAATGACCTTTACTTCAATATGTAAGATTTTAATTTCAACATTAATTATTTGGAATAGCATAATGTGAGTTTGATGAAATAGTATTAGGTGAGTTTGATGAAATAGCATTAGGTGAGTTTAAGTGCAGGGGTTAATTCATTTTTTAGGTTAGTTTTGGTATTTTTTTAAAAGATTAACTCTATTAACTTTAATTTGGATGGAAAATCAAGATAGGGAGGTAAATGATAAAAAAAATTTAAATAGGGATGCAAATGTTTAAAAATTTCGGGAAGGAGTAAGTGATTCTGAGAAAACTTATAAGGGAGTTTTTAAAATTTTCCCTAAAATTAAAGTTAAAAATAAGAATTCAAAAATGTAAAAATATTGTGAAAGACCCTTAATAAGTTATTGATATATTATTAATCATAATACGCAATCATTTAATTTATTATAATAAATAAGTATTGATTGAAAAATAATTGACGTACAGTCTTAATGTACTCGTTAAAAAAAATTAAATTGAAAATAAAACATTTTAATATTAAAATCATTAATAAAAACCGTTAATACCTATTTATTTAAATAATTAGAAGCATTTAATAAAAGATATAAGATATTCATTACCTACTTACCAATATAAATATTTTCGTTAACTAAATAAGTAGATATTACAAGCATATTAAAAAGGTTTATGATAGGATAAATTATTTAAATTTTAACTGTTAATTTTATTCAATATATATAATAATTCATGTAATTAATAAATTAAAGTTGTCGAATGTAAATAAGATTGATAAATATTTTTTATCCTATGATAAAAAAATTACTGTTACATGTCAAGTGAAAAATATTTTAAAAATAAAAAATAACATATGTACTCCTTATCAAAAACATTTAATAGAATCAACAAATACCTTAACCAATTAATTAATATAGAGTTATTTTAATTTAATTAATAATATCAAGTTTGAATTCTGGATATATACCATATTAAAAATTTAGTAAATATCTTTTTATCGCTTATATAAATCTATTCAACTCGACCAAATTAATTAAACAAATAATAAATCAGGCCAGAAATTAGAAAGAAAGAAAAAACTTCGCAATGGATGATATGTCAATATACTTTTAAATTAATTGAGTTTATGATACCATTGAAATTTGATACTAATGCCTCTAATAATGGCATAAAATAAAGTCTTGATTAATTCAATTCTTTGAAAGCATTTATGTAATTTAAAGTTATTTTTAGTAGTCAATCCATACGAATTGAAAAGCATAATTTTTTAATGTATAAATATAAAATTCATGTTAAGAAAATTTTACTCTTTCCTAATCTAATAAATAAAAATATATTAGTTATTGTCAATTATGCACGTGTATTTATACGGGTTGATTACATACGACGGAATTCCGGTAAAAATTTTAATTGCTTTAACAATTAGAATAAATTTATTTATTTATTTTTAAAAAGGAATGAAATAAAATTATTAGGAAATAGTTGATTTTATTTTTAATTCACAGCATGAACATGTTGACAAAATCCAGAAATTATTAGGTACTAGTTGATTTTATTTTTATTGTTTTGAAAAAATAGAAAAAATATTAACTATTAAAGATTAATTAATTAGACATTAGCATATTTTAATACTCCCGTAACAAGTATTCATTAATTACCCAAAGTATGACTAATATGATCTTAATCATAAAAGAAACAGGTAGAATAAATGTAAATAAAAATAAATAAATAAATGTAAATAGATAAATTATTTTCTTAAGTGTAATAAGTGATGTACCGAGTTTTTAATATTACCTTAATACTGAAAATATTTTCACTTATTGTTGATATATCTAGCTTTCATTATAATAATGTTTTACCGAAAAGGATTTATTTTTACCATTTAAAAATAATTTTGAAAGATTTAATGCTGTATTTGTTTTCTCCATTTCTTAATTACTTGTATCCAATTAATAGTGATGCAGTATATAGTGGAATAAGATATTATGTATGTTTTTTTAGGGGCAGGTTATATTTACAAACTTTTTTGTTTACAAACTCTTACAAACTACACTATATTCTCCCGGGAAAATATAGTGTAATTTGTAAAAAAATTCAAAAAAATTTGTAAACGGATCATGTCCCATGTTTTTATGCCTATTTTATTTATTATTATCTACTCATGTTTAACATTGTTAGACCAAAATGAGCAGATAGAAATGACGAAGGTTAATTAAAATTTTGATCTAACGATGTTGAAGATGAGAATCCAAAGTAAGGTTGTAGCATCACAAGACGTATTGTGTACCATTTAGACAGTTTTTTATATTGTGTATCGAGAATCGTAAGATACAAAAATATAATATAATAAAATAAAAAAATAAAATAATATGAATTTTTTAAATTAATTTTTAAGTTTAAATTAAAAATCAAATCTTTATTTTCTTTTTCTTTTTAATAATAATTTATATATATATTTTAATTTAAATCATAACTCAAATCTTTAATTATTTTTATATTACAAATTACAAATTTTTATTTAATTTTTCGTAATGTATGATATAAGATACATATGGTATGGTCCGATTCAAATATTTTTCTGATACACCTCATGATATATATCGCTGCTAGCTTGCTAGGAGTGTAAATGAGCTGGGCTGGACTAAACTTCGGCTTAAATATGTCAGGCGTGTGTAAGATACTATAGGACTGACTGGTTTGTTAGCCTTACGTAGGTTCAAATTATAAGTTTGGTTTGACCTATATTTAAAAAACAAAAGCTTTGACCTAGGTCTGTTAATCTGTTTAAACCTATTAAACATTCATTAATTAAGAAAATAATTAAAATAATAGTACTTTTTTGCTCAAAATTATTAAAACATTAATTTTATTTATTTTATTTAAAAAATAAATAATAGGATATAAGCCTTTCTGTAAGTCTTTAGGCTTGACATGTAAAAGAAAACCTATATCTTATTTTCTAAATAGACTTTTTTAAAAGCTTGAGATGTTCTAGTTAACTCTACGTAATAGGATAGGATAAGTTTGACATAATGTAGACTAGGTTGTAAGCCCATGTTAAGTCACTTGACCCTTTTACTCCCTTAATTATTGCGCTTGTAAGTTGTATCGATCGCACGAATTGTATTATTTGTCCTATGATACTAATAACTATGATTCAAAATAGACATAAAAAGATATGTATAACATTTTATTCGTCGATATTTTATTACCTAAAGAAAAAAAATTAGCTTACAAAAATATATAAATAAATAAATAAAATAAAATAAAACTTAGCAATGGCATTCTCCAAAAGAAACGAAAAACGCACCGTCACCAACACCGTTTTTTTATTTCATTTACATTTTGGGATCATCATTTCTCTCGTTTCTTTCCTTTCCCTTTATAAATTTGCTGATCCTTTTGTGTTGTGCGTGAGAGAGAGAAGAGAGAGAGAGAACTTAACAAGAAACTAAGATGGCACAAGTGAAGAACAAACAAGTGATTCTAAGAGACTATGTGTCTGGTTTTCCTAAGGAAACAGATATGAACATTGTTGAAAGTACCATAACTTTGAAGGTTCCAGAAGGTTCCAATGAGGTTTTGCTCAAGAATCTCTACTTGTCTTGTGATCCATACATGCGGAATCTTATGAACAAACCCGATGGCCCTTCTGTTGGTCGTAACTATACCCCTTCCTCTGTAAGTCACGATCTCTATAACGTTACCCTTTTGATTAAATTTATAGTTGCTTATTTAAAAATTGCTGCTTGTGTTGGATTATGGTTTTGAAAAACTTTGGGGGTACTAAACTAGCATATTTCATGGATCTTATTATATATTAAATCTAGTTGTTTAACATTTAAAAAAAAAAAAATGTTTTTGTGTATAAAATAGTGTTTGTTTTCTGAGAACTTTGAGAATTCGAGGGAATTGCTGCATATTAAGAAGTGGGTTGTGTAATTTGTGCTTAAAATTTTAAACTTTATAGTTTGTGATTAGCATTTTATTATTTATATTATTATTATTTTAATTGAGAGTGAAATTTTGCAACATTGAGAATACATTTTAAGCATGCATTTAAGCAGCTACTGATAACTTTTTGTGTAATTTCAGCCATTAGGAGGATATGGTGTGGCTAAAGTCCTGGAATCTGGACACCCTGATTATAAGAAAGGTGATTTAATATGGGGTTTGACTAAGTGGGAAGAGTATAGCTTGGTCCCCTCAGCTCAAATACATTTCAAAATTGAGCACACTGATGTCCCACTTTCCTACTATACTGGAATTCTTGGTATGTATATTCAACATTTTCAATTTATATTGATTCTTAGTGAATGATGCAATTGATGTCTATATGATCTGCAAGCCTCAACTTTAAATTTTTTTTCATGTGATAAATAGCTCCTTTCTTTGTCTACTATCAATAAGATAATTGTTAATCATCAAAGAAGAGAGACCTATTGCTTAGGTGGTGGTGGTTGTCTGGCTATTTGTTCCTATACGTGCTTTCTATTTTCTTCTTTTGTTCAATGAAAGATTATATGGCTTGAATTGATCTTTTTATTCATCAGAGTATCTGGATTACGAGCTTCATTTTTGAGGAGAAAAAATATTAAATGACTTTCTTTTATACTCATTTGGAACCAAAAGCTCAATGTTTTTGTGTATCTGTCACAGCCACGTCTCGGTGATAAACTCCTCTCAGTTTATAGAATTTATATTGTACTTTTTTAGTTTTATTTTCTGATTATACATTCTTCTTCTTCAGATTGAATGTTGGCAAGCATGCTAGCAAGCTTCTGTGTGTTCGTTGAATGGCTTTTTTCATTGTATAAAGTTTTCGTGTGATAATTGGACCCCTGTTATTCTTGTGTCATTAAGATTATGGGCTAACCATCATATAAGAAACCTATGGTGTAGAATGTGGTTTTCTGGTGGTTTTTTCCTATATTCCTTTTCTATTTTCTTCTTTTGTTCAGTTAAAGTTATTTGGCTTGAATTGATCTTTGATTCACTAGATTAATTGGCTGACCAACATTGTTATGTTCATTTGGAAATTGGAACTGGTAGCTAAATATTTTGTATGTCTATTTCCACAACTCTGGTAAACTTTTCTCAATTTATATTATACATTTTTTTTTTAATATTCTGAGTATACATTCTTCCTCTTCATTTTATTGTGTTTTGATTTGACCAATGTATGCTCATCTTTGAACACAGGTATGCCAGGAATGACTGCGTATTCGGGTATTTTTGAAGTAGGTTCTCTCAAGAAAGGAGAGAATGTTTTTGTTTCAGCTGCCTCTGGTGCAGTTGGTCAACTTGTTGGGCAGTTTTCTAAACTGTCGGGTTGTTATGTCGTTGGAAGTGCTGGAACTAAAGAAAAGGTACTTTTTCAGCATCACCTATTCCTTATTTGTTCTGTAGTTTAAAATACTAGTGTTTTTCTTATTAGCATATTTAGCTTATAAAAATATTTCTTCTTTCCGAGCTTGAGCAATATTCTCTTTTAAATAGAAATCTTTTCTCAGTGAAGACTTTGAGACATGTTGCATGTTTTTTTTTTTTTTCAATTTTCCATGATTATTGGTGGAATTAAAATACATTTCATTCCTTTTAGTCAATGGAATATCTGGTTACTTATATAAAAAAAAATGTATCCTCTTCTATATATACCCTTGCTCTAGCAAAGCAGTATCCAATTCCCTTCCCCTTATCCAAAGAAGGCGGAAGAAGAAATTTACAAAATTAATTGTGCCATAGATTAGAGGGAGAACCTAGAGCAGTGATAAAGCTGCTCCTTTATGACTGAAAGGTTGCAGGTTTGAGTCCGGGAAACAACCTCTTTTGCAAATATGTAAGGATAAAGGCTGCGTATAAGAATTGCCTTCACCTCTATCCTTGCTTGTCGGGATTTAATGAGGAATGATTTTTTTAATTGTGCCATAGATTAACATTGGTACTTGTCTTTCTCCTAAATTTCTGAATAGAAAGAAATTGTTGTGAAGGATTATGATTACTAAGGGCCTGTAATAGATTCTTCTTTTACTAGAAACAAAAAATACTAAGTCCTCCTTTCACTTGAATGTATCTATTTTTCAATCAGGTGGATTTATTGAAGAATAAATTTGGATTCGATGGAGGTTTTAACTACAAGGAAGAGCCTGACCTCAATGAAGCTTTGAAAAGGTCTTTACTTAACAGTTTTGTTATAGAGAAATTTAGATGAACTTTTCTTATGGCCATTAAAATTTACACTACTATCCTTAGTAATAAAACACATTAGTGACTAGCGTATGTCACAAAACAGGCACTTTCCAGAAGGCATCGATGTTTACTTTGAGAATGTTGGGGGCAAGACACTTGATGCCGTACTGCTGAATATGAGAATCCATGGCCGCATACCTGTATGTGGAATGATCTCACAGTATAATCTTTCTCAACCTGAAGGTGTAACAAACTTAACATCTCTCATATATAAACGGATTCGTATGCAAGGTTTTGTTGTAGCTGATTTCTATCACCTATATCCCAAATTCCTGGAGTTCGTCCTGCCTCTTATAAGAGAAGGGAAGATTGAGTATGTTGAAGACATAGCCGAGGGTCTTGAAAATGGCCCTGCAGCATTGGTTGGCCTTTTTAGTGGTCGAAATGTTGGAAAACAAGTGCTTGTTGTTGCTCGTGAATAAAAGCATTTGCTTTTTCTATACATTGTTATGTTATCAGTTTTTGTTCTGATTTTTGGTTGAAAATGTAGCAGTCTTTATATCACCTTTGCAGTCATCTTACTGAACTGTATGATGATGTTTTCTATTGCTGATTGTCTTGTGGGCAGTATCAAAGTACTATATACTTGTTGCTCGTGAATAAAAAAGCATTTGCTTTTTCTATACATTGTTATCAGTTTTTGTTCTTATTTTTTGTTGAAAATTTAGCAGTCTTTTACATCACCTTTGCAGTCATATCATCCAGTCCTACTACACCTTTGAAATGCAGTAGGAAAATCCTTATATGTACGCAAGTTTGATACCTCTAAATTTCACGTCTTAAAATAGATATTTGATTCACAATTTACCTTTTCCTTCAAATCAACTTACTACGACCACTGAAATTCTAAATGATTTTGGTTGACGAAAATGATTCTGTACAGTACATAATAAATCATCAATGTTGCTGCTGATGCTTTATGAACTTTTTTTTGGGGGTGCATTTGGGGTTTGGACTCTAATAAGGGAGAAGCACTTCTTACCAGCCCCAAATGACTCAATCCAAGTTTTAATGTAGGACATTCTTTTATTTGAAAAATTGACAAATCTCTTTCATGTATATATGGACAAAAAAGTCTTTGTATTTCCTTTATCAATTTAAATTACAAACTTATTATTATAAGGGATAATTACAAAGGAAGTCAATTTCTTTTTATAAGAAAATAAAACACATCAATTTTAATTCTCCCATCCTTCTCTGAGGGGACTATCCATGCTACTAAACCTTTAAATATGACTTTATTTATGGCAATGTTGCATTGTTCCCAAAGTTAGCCTGATGCCGAAAGCGCATATAAAAGTGGCTAAACAGAAAGTTGGGATTTTATCAAAAGAGTAACTCTTCGGTTCTCAATTTCTATTATCAAAATAACAAAATTCAACTCCTAGAATAAGGGAGCACTTTTTTATAGACTAATTACAAATTGATTCAAAATTCTAAATCTAAAAATAATAAAACTTTCTAAAATAAATATAACATTAATTAACATCTAAAAATAAATAAAAAATTACAAATAAATAATTCAAAATACATCCCAAATCTTTAATCTCAAATCACGTCAAATATGTTGCTTTCTTTTTCTTCTCAAACAAATCACAATCACATTTGCTGCTTTACTGGAACTTAGATTCGATTGTAATTTGTTCTATTTCAAATCATTGCCTCTTTCAACAATTGAGTCATACTTATGCCACAATTCTAGTTGACTACAAGTTTCTTGAATCAATGGTTGAGCTATGTACAATGGATCAACTATAAGTGCATCATAGCCAGTTGTTAAAGAGCCCAAAATCTAGGCTTTTGTGTGGTTCATACATCGAAAAGGGCGTAACTACTAACGCTTCTAGCATCAAATAAAACATTAAGCAAATCCCTATAATCATTAAGCAAAATGACACGTGTCAAGCAGGCAGAAATTCGCTACACTGTGTAGCGAATTATGCTTGAATTCTGCATGCTTGACACGTGTCATTTTTGTTGACTGTGCAGCCTGACATGACATATTTCGCTACACTGTGTAGGGAATTACTTGCAAACATATTTCGCTACATAGTGTAGCGAAATATGCCGCGTGGCAATTTGACAAAATTTACTATTGGCGTGATAGTTTAGTAAATTTTTTTGTTAAGCGTGACAAAATGATAGCTGTTCCTTACAACTGTGTGTAAATGGAGCAGAAAGCCCCATTGGAGAGAGACCAATTCAGAGACAAGGAAGGGCTAATAAAGGCAAGCTCCAACACACCAACCTTGAAAAAGGGGTATACCTCCAATTTCTATACACGAAATGACTCGTGGACAGAAACATACATAACATTT
The DNA here is from genome assembly GCF_033153095.1 of Gastrolobium bilobum. Taxonomy (NCBI): domain Eukaryota; kingdom Viridiplantae; phylum Streptophyta; class Magnoliopsida; order Fabales; family Fabaceae; genus Gastrolobium; species Gastrolobium bilobum. The sequence goes on along the minus strand of NW_026895148.1, from coordinate 124,820 downwards.
CCTTCATTTAGTCTCATCACTTTATCATGGAAAGTAAAAGTTGGTGCAAAGCTTTATCAGGAGCTTATAAAATTGATAAATTTAATGGCCCCACATCAAAGACTGCATAGACAAGCATGAATTGTTTTTGGGTTTTCGTTTTATTCTTTAACATAACATAACAAACTTTCTTACACTCACAACATTTTGTGGGGTCCACACTTTTTAAAACAAAAAAATAAATAAAAAATTAAGGCACGCAAAACGAATCTCTATAACATTACACAATCACTTTTCCTACAACATAACTCTTATAAAACCCATTGTTTTTTAGTTATTAACTCAGAAAAGTAATAAACAGAAACATATAATAATGAGAGCATGAATAGAAAGTCCAAAAGCATTATGTGAACAACAAAGTCCAAAAGCATTACGTGCAATCATGACTAGAAAGCATGATTATAGTATTATACTATGGAAAAAACTACTCTACTGCGATTTGATTCTTCTGATATGTAAAAGTGATAGCAATCGTATGATTATATTATATGATCGAAATCACTTATTATTGACGATGAGATAAATAAAAAAAATATATGATTTTTAAATAAGCGGTTGTGATCAAATAACATGATCATTTTTTATATGAGATGATCCAAATATATTCTCATGTTATATGAGGTAAGTTTTTTTTCCTATACATCTTTTTATAATCATACAACTTATTTTTTTTAGATGAACATCTCATTTTTAAATAAGTGGTTGTAATTAAATAACATAACCATTTTTTCATATGAGATGATCTAAATCCATTTTTATATTATATGAGGTAAGTTTTTCTTCATATACATCTTTGATAACGATGCAATTTTTTTTTCTAGATGGTCACCTCATCATTATGTGTACATAAAATTTCTTATCATATGCAAAATGAGGGTAGATAAACCCTTAATTATATTCTCCTTCTAGCGCCATAATGAAAGCATGATTCAGTCTTGTAAACTGGACTCATTTTAACCATAATAGAATAGTATAGAACCTGCTCATAGAACGACGGTGGTACGCTTCCTCTTCTTGGGAACACCTGCGGTGGATGTAGAGGCAGAGACAGCCATGAGTAAAGCTGTCATTGCGAGGTGCAGAGAGACAACCATATGGAGGATGAGAGATTAATAGGGAAGGTGATGCTTTGGATTTGAATATTCAACTTCAACAACTCAAACTGCTCTTTATGTTATGTTAATCACTAACTCACACTCGGTCACACACATGAGGCGAATAGGAAAAGCAAGAGATGGTTTTTGTATGAAAGCGAAATTCACAAATTGAGAATGGAAAGAGTTCACAGGAGAGAGAGGTGTCACGGTTTCAAATTTTTTTTTCTTTGGTTAATAATAAAAGGAAAAATATACTCTTATGTTGTAGGAGAAAATTTTTCTCTCCTAGACATACATCGATTTTCGTATTATTTTTTATTTCTTTTTTCTTTTTTTTATAGTGGACGAGTCCCACACATGATTATCTCTATTGCATTAAAGAGTTTTCTCCTATTGCATGAGATTAATAAAACACGTAATAAAATGATAGATACTATCATGCTATTAAAATAAAGAAAGAGAAGTGAAGAGAAATTAAGAAAATATTGCAGACATCATATTATTCATTAATTTCATTTCTACAGTAGTCATATCCTTATATAATGAACAAGAAAATAAATACACTTCAATATATCTGCATAATATATCCAATGGTCATATGATATCTATAAATTATCATACATATGAAAAGTCAAAGCCCATTCACATATTAGAATACATATTTTACAACAGATATTACCAGCATATTAAAAAGGAAGATGATTAATTTATGTTAGGATAAAATATTTAAATTTTAACGGATAATTTTATTTATATATAATAAGTGATAAAATATTATGTTCATCTATTTTCATACTTACTTTATCTATTTATTTCTATTATCATTGGATCAGAATTACAAGAAGAGGGATAAAATATGAAAGTTACACGAAATTCTAATCTAATGACATTAAGTAGACATAAAAAAATAGATAAAATATCCTATACAATATAATAATTCATGTAATTAATAAATTAAAATTTTATTATAATTCTAAGCTCGATAGTATTGGATGATTAATTTTGATTTATATTATTTTCTAATATGGACACAGTTTTTGTTTTATGCCACGCGAAATATTAGCCTCGTGTGATAGGAGACAACAAGTTTCTTCTACACACTCAAAAAGGTGGTGGGTTCACTTTAATTTTTTTCTTCTCTTTCCTTGTATAGTGAGACCCACGTAAGTTTGTCAGTGCAACATGAGATATCTTATCTCCCGTTATATAAAAAAATATAATCGCCGTTTCGTACACGGATTTTTCCCGAATTTCTGAGAAATTGAAATTTTTAAAATTTTAAATTTTTAGATATTATCACAAACTGAATGTAAAAATCATATTTTTAAAAATTGAGATATCCGAATAAATAAAAATTTATCTGGTACCAAACTGCCTCTTGACTCATTTCCACCTTGGGATCATCATTTGTGTCGTCTCTTTTCTTTCCCTTTATAAATTTGCTAATCCTTTTGTGTTGTTTGTGTGAGAGAGAGACTCAAACCAACAAGAAACTAGGATGGCCCAAGTGAAGAACAAACAAGTGATTCTGAAGGACTATGTGTCTGGTTTTCTTAAAGAAACAGATATGAACATTGTTGAAAGTTCCATAACTTTGAAGCTTCCAGAAGGTTGCAATGAGGTTTTGCTCAAGAATCTCTACTTGTCTTGTGATCCATACACGCGGATTCTTATGAACAAACCCGGTGGCCCTTCTATGGGTCGTAACTATACCCCTTCCTCTGTATGTCTCGTTTTCTAGCTACAACGTTACCCTTTTGAGTAAATATGCTTAAAAAATGTTACCCTTTTGATTAAATGTATAGTTGCGTACTTAAAAATTGTAACTTGTGTTGGATTATGGTTTTGAAAACCTTTGGAGGCACTAAACTAGCATATTTCATGGATTTTATTTTACATTAACTCTAGTTGTTTAGCTTTCTTTTTTTCTTTTTCTTTTAAAAAAAAAAAAATTTGTGCAGAAAATAGTGTTTATTTGCTGAGTAATTTTAGAATTCGAAAGAATTACTGCGTATTAAGAAGTGGCTTGTGTAATTTGTGCTTAAAAATTTAAATATTATAGTTTGTGATTAGCATTTTTTTTATTTGAAAAAAAAAAAATTGAGTGAAATTATTCAAGGAATGGGCAACATTGATAATACATTTGAAGTTTGTATTTATGCAGTTACTGATAAAATTTTTTTTGTAATTGCAGCCATTAGGAGCATATGGTGTGGCTGAAGTCCTGGAATCTGGACACCCTGATTATAAGAAATGTGATTTGGTGTGGGGGTTTACTAAGTGGGAAGAGTATAGCTTGGTCCCCTCAACTCAAATTCATTTCAAAATTGAGCACACTGATGTTCCACTTTCCTACTATACTGGAATTCTTGGTATGTATTCAACATTTTCAATTTATATTGATTCTTAGTGAATGATGCACTTGATGTCTGTAAGATCTGCAAGCCTTAAATTAATAAGTTTTCATGTGATAATGAGCTCCTTTCTTTGTCTAGTATCATTAACATAATTGTTAATCATCAAAGAAGAGACCTATTGTACGTAGGAGGTGGTTGTCTGGTTCTTTGTTCCCTATATGCCTTTTGCATTTTCTTCTTTTGTTCAATGAAGGTTGTATGGATGGAATTGTTCCTTAATTCATTAAAATATTTCTCCTTTCTTTGTATGTATTCCATGATTTCAGTTTTTATTGATTCTGAATGAATGATGTACTTGATATTGATGCCAAGGTCAACTGCAAGTTGCAAATTATGGAATTTTCATGTGATAAATTGGTATTCTGTTTGTTTGGTGTCAATAAGATAATGGGTTGACCCTCATCGTGGAAGAAACCTATTGCGTAGGTGGTGGTTATCTGGCTGTTTGTTCGTATATGCATTTTCCATTTTCTTCTTTTGTTCAGTGAAGGTATTATGGCTTGAATTGATCTTTTGATTCATTAGAGTATCTGGATACGAGCTTCATTTTGAACGAGAAAAAAAATATTAAAAATGACTTTTATGCTCATTTGGAACCAAAAGCTCAATGCTTTTATATACAGCCACATCTCAGTGATAAACTCCAATGAGCCTATAGAGTTTAAATTGTACTTTTATTAGTTTTTATTTTCTGATTATACATTCTGCTTCTTCAGATTGAATGTTGGCGAGCATGCTAGCAAGCTTTTGTATGTTAGTTGTGTAGCTTTTGTCATCGTATGAAATTTTCGTGTGATAATTGGCCTCCTGTTATTCTTGTATTATTAAGATTATGGGTTATCCATCATAGAAGAAACCTACGGTGTAAAATGTGGTTTTCTAGCTGTTTTTCTTTCCTGTATTCTTTTTTCATTTTCTTCTTTTGTTCAGTTAAAGTTATTTGGCAAGAATTGATCTTTGATTCACTAGATTAATTGGCTGACTAACATTATAATAACCCAAACCAGTATAAGGAAAAATTATGCATTTTCCATGCTTAAGAGAGATTAATTAGATAAAAAATCTAATTATGAAATTTAAGTCACTTTTCGGTATAAAAGTACAAATAGTGAAAATTTTAGGATAAAAATATAATATGCAAAAGTTATATGAAACTTTGAGATTTATCAGTAATAAAGTAGTTTATGAGTTAAAACACATGTGAATGATGTTAAGTTTATGGGGTTTACTATTCTTATGCAACAGAAGACAAGTTGTCTTATGTTGCTGAGACAAACGATGTGGGACCCTTTTTTTATAAAAAGAGAAGAAAAGAAAAAAACCTAAAGGGCCCACCATTTTGTTAGTATAGGAGAGAGACTTATCTTATGTAACTGGAGAAAATGTTTTCACTAAGTTTATTGGCTAGAAAAAGAAACATGAAAGAAAGGATAATATAGTAGCTTACTAAATGTGTTTTGTTGATTTCATCAACTTAGGTTTAAGTGAGTTAAACACTCTTCATTAAGTCATAAACCACCAATTCCATCGAACATCATCTCCTCCAAACCGCCATTCTCCATTGTTAGTGAGCTTCAAAATCCAATTTAGATATAGCCATGGAAACTCTTAAGTTACTTCACGAAAGTTGCTTAGAATTGTACTAGGAGAAAAACCCACCAAACATTTTCCATTGAGAAGCCTTAGAGAGAAAGATATTATCTCTCAAAGTTTCGGAAAATATTGGGGTTTTGGTTTAGAGAGAGTGTCTCACCTCTAGGATGCTAGCAAAGACTTTCCCTTAGTCTGCAAAGGAGTAATACGGTGTAAAGAATGAATTCAACCCAAAAGTTTAAGCTGTCAGGTGAGGCTACATTAATGGTTTTATATAACTCTAACACGCCTTGTAACACCCCGTGTATACTCGGATTGCTATCATATCACAGTATTAAGCGCAGCTCAATTAAATGCGGAAGCTAACTTTTTCTTTTCAATTATGACGTCATTGTTATTAACCAAATTGATTACTTAATCCTTTTTCAGAACATTGCCCGTGTGTAAATTGCAATAAATAACTAACTGAATAACCTCATATATAGATGTGTATCTAATCACGGAACTACAACACGTAGTTCGGACAATATCCTAATAAATTATACAACTCAAGTCTGAATAAACAAAGCTAAAACAATGTGGCAAGGACAACTCTCATGCTCACTAAATAAGGCAACAAATCTCAACTATGTCTCAACACAGATAACAATATAATGGAATTAAAGCATAATCAGCATCCAGACATATCAGTAAAAACAGAATGCATCTCAACTCAACTCCGGCCTCCTGCCGCCCGAGGTCTCAACTCCCGAGGTACCTGAACCTGAAAATGTGCCCCAACGTGGGGTGAGATCTCTAAAAACAAATCTCAGTAAGACATGGGGTCCTCAAGTATCTCTCCACCCCAAGCTCACTTACATGTGCAATATAAGTTTTAAAATAGTAAAATAGTATAAGTGCCAAAATCTGTGCAATGCAGCATATAATCATGTCATGTGTGTCAGAATCCTACTGGCCAGAGAATAAACATGTAGGAATTACATACGTCTACAACCTACAGTACAAGACGCTACTTGCACCTCACCCACAGAATCACCATCTTGTATGATGCTACATACTCAGGCGTATCGTCTAGGTGGAACACCACATACATATCATAAGGCACTTGCACTTAATAAAACAACTCAATAGCATTTCATAAAAACACATCATGCATATAAACCATCCCTCCATGAGGTATGCTGGAATCAACAATGGGCAAAACCGAGGATACGAAAGATTACCTCGCAAGCTAACAATCCCAAGTCAAAGGTCCACACCAGCCCAAGGTCCACAAACAGCAAAATCACAATCTGTTTAGACCAGCAATCATATCAACATTCATAATCTAAAAGTTCATGACATAACGACAACATTTTCTCTTTCGTTTCATGCCCTTAGGCTTCTCCTAAAGCCATAAGCCCTTAATCTAAGTGGTTCTGACTTAGTTCAATTATTACAGAGGTTCGACTTAACCAATCATGGGTCCACAAACCCAATATACCATTATGTATGAACAGAAAGTCACCAATTCGAAATTTCCAAAATATCCGGATATATGTCCGGGCCATATCTGGATATCCATATCCAGATATCATATGGATATCCGGATATCACCAAGCCCATATCCGGATATCATATCCGGATATCAATATCCGGATTCATATTCGAATATTTCGGGACAGAATACAGTTTCTTCATTTCGCGAGATATCCCTTCCAAGGTTCCTCTTTTAACACTCATACACGTTAAAGCATGCATTTTTACACTCCTTTAGGTCAGTGTTCCTGTTGGTTACTTAACATAATCATTTTATATGCCAAGACTCAACTTTTATCAAAGAAACTCATGATCAAAGGTTCAAGGACATACCCCAAAGCTCAAAACAGAAGCAAATGGTGCTCTTGGAGCTCACCAATCAGCCACACAACACTGACTTCACAAGGCCACGAATTTGCCTTGCAAGCTTGGTCATTTCTCACCCCAAATAACTTCTTGAAGCTTCAAAGGTTAAGGGAATGGCTCCTCAACATAAACTCAAGAACATATCCCTTCAACACACTCCACACAAAACCAACACTCAGAAATGATGCACCTTTCTCACTCACAATGCTAGTTCACACTAACCCAAGGTGTTTTGGTGAAGATTTCATGAAGAAAAGTGGCATCTTAGCTCACAAGATGAAGGAAAAAGGGTGGCTAGCATGGAGGACTCAAGATTCAGAAGAGAGGCACGTAGAAGAAGAAGAAGAAGAAGAAGAAGAATATGACCTAAAAATCTGTGCCAAGCTCATTTATACATGTGTTAAGTTTTAATAGTCGGTATTAGCACTAATAGCTCCGCTTATCATTTTAATCTCAAACTTAAGATTCTAAACCTAGCCGTTTTTCTAGGATTTGTCATATTTTTATAATAATTTTCGCAGCACTTTGCCGGTACCCGCTTTTACGTAGCCGGTATCAGGTCTGACGCCAGTTTTCAATATTTCGACTCCAAACTTGTCATACCAGTCCAATATATTATTCTAGGAATATTCATGCCCTTATTATAATTTTTCGGGATACTTCATTGGTACGCACTTATACCGTGAAGCAGAACTGGTATTTGCACTTTTCGTCAGAAAAACGACTTTCAGCGTTATAAAACCCTTATATTAATTATTTAAGTCTTATAATAATTATTCAAAGTCAATTATGGAATTCTTTCCTAAAATGATATTTACTATTTAATTTCCTAATTTAACGGTGTCGGTTCTTACATTCACCTCACCTTTTAAGGATTTTGTTCGCAAAATCAGAAACATACCTCTCCCGAAACTCGGGGTATTGGCGGAGAAGCTCGTCCTCTCGCTCTCAAGTACACTCCTCAGGTGTTCTTCTTTCCCATTGCACTTTGACCATAGGAATAATCTTGCTCCTAAGCTTCTTCTCGCCACGATCGAGAATCTTGAATGGTCCGACGAGAGTCTTTAAGTTCTCCCGAACCTCCACATCATCAGGATGCACCACGTGCAAAGGATCCGCTATATACCTCCGAAGCCGAGACACGTGAAAAACGTCGTGGATGTTGGCCAAGTTCGGAGGCAAGGCAAGCCGGTAGACAACAGGCCCTACCCTACCAAGAATCTAGTATGGCCCTATGAATCTCGAGCTAAGCTTCCTCACTCCAAGGGCCCGACAAAGACCGGTGACAGGTGAAAGTCTCACAAACACGTGCTCAACCTCACTGAACTCCAATGATCGATGCTTGTTATTATAGTAACTCTTCTGGCGATTTTGCGCCTGCTTCAGCTTCTCTCTGATCATCTGGATCTGCTGGGTGGTATCTTGCACAAAGTCCAAGCCAAACAACTCCTTATCTCCAACCTCAGACCAACAGGTAAGAGTCTGACACCTCCTACCATACAACGCCTCGTAGGGTGCCATGCCCAAGCAAGCATGAAAACTGTTGTTGTACGAGAACTCAACCAATGGCAGGTACCTATCCCATACTGAGCCCTGCTCCAATATGCAAGCCCTCAACATGTCCTCCAAGGTTTGGATGGTCCGCTCAGTCTGTTCGTCAGCCTGAGGGTGATAGGCTGTACTCAATCTCAACTGAGTCCCAAAAGCTCCCTACAGTGCCTCCTAGAACCGAGATGTGAACTTCGGGTCCCTATCACTGATGATACTCTCGGGTACCCCGTGAAGCGTCATGATCTCGCAAACATAAAGTCTGGCTAACTGCTCAGTAGTGAAGTTCACCTTTACCGGAAGGAAATGGGCAGACTTAGTCAATCTGTCCACAATGACCCAGATAGAGTCACAACCAGCCTGAGTCTTAGGCAATCCCACCACGAAGTCCATGAAAATGCTCTCCCATTTCCACTGCGGTATCTCAAGAGGTTGAAGCTTACCAGACGGTTTCTGGTGTTCAATCTTTACTTTCTGGCATATCAAACACCTGGACACATAAACAACTACATGCCCGGCCACCAGAAGTTTCTCTTGAAGTCCTGGTACATCTTTGTAGCTCCAGGGTGGACAGTGAATTGGCCCTTATGAGCCTCTGTCATCACCTCCTCAGTCAATGGACCTCGAGGAATTATAATCCTCTTCTGAAACATCAGTAATATGTCCTCATTCCAGGACACACCGTCCTGGTTCTTAATATAACGACAACATTTTCTCTTTCGTTTCATGCCCTTAGGCTTCTCCTAAAGCCATAAGCCCTTAATCTAAGTGGTTCTGACTTAGTTCAATTATTACAGAGTTTCAACTTAACCAATCATGGGTCCACAAACCCAATATACCATTATGTATGAACAAAACAGTCACAACTCGAAATTTCCAAAATATCCGGATATATGTCCGTGCCATATCCGGATATCCATATCCAGATATCATATCCGGATATCCATATCTGGATATGGATATACGGATATCACCAAGCCCATATCCGGATATCATATCCAGATATTTCGCGACAGAATGCAGTTTTTGCATTTCACGAAATATTCCTTCCAAGGTTCCTCTTTTAACACTTTTACACGTTAAAACATGCATTTTTACATTCCTTTAGGTCAGTGTTCCTGTTGGTTACTTAACATAATCGTTTTACATGCCAAGACTCAACTTTTATCAAAGAAACTCATGATCAAAGGTTCAAGGACATACTGCAAAGCTCAAAATAGAAACAAATGGTGCTCTTGGAGCTCACCAATCAGCCACACAACACCGACTTTACAAGGCCACGAATTTGCCTTGCAAGCTTGGTCTTTTCTCACCCCAAATAGCTTCTTGAAGTTTCAAAGGTTAAGGGAATGTCTCCCTCAACATAAACTCAAGAACACAGCCCTTCAACACACTCCACACAGAACCAACACTCAGAAATGACGCACTTTTCCCACTCACAATGCTAGTTCACACTAACTCAAGGTGTTTTGATGAAGATTTCATGAAGAAAAGTGGCCTTTTGGCTTACAAGACGAAGGAAAAGAGGGTGGCTAGCATGGAGACTCAAGGTTCATAAGAGAGGCACATATAAGAAGAAGAATATGACCTAAAAATCTGTGCCAAGCCCATTTATACATGTGTTAAGTTTTAATAGTCGGTATTAGCACTAATAGCTCCGCTTATCATTTTAATCTCAAACTTAAAGATTCTAAATCTAGCCATTTTTATAGGATTTTTCATATTTTTATTATAATTTTCGCAGCACTTTGCCGGTACGCGCTTTTACGTAGCCAGTATCAGTTCTAACGCCAGTTTTTATTATTTCGACTCCAAACTTGTCATACCAGTCCTATATATTATCCTAGGAATATTCATGCACTTATTTTAATTTTCTGGGATACTTCATCGGTACGCACTTATACCGTGAAGCAGAACCGGTATCTGCACTTTTCGTCAGAAAAGTGAATTCAGCGTTATAAAGCCCTTATATTAATTATTTAAGTCTTATAATAATTATTCAAAGTCTATTATGGAATTCTTTCCTAAACTCATATTTACCTATTTAATTTTCTAATTTAACGGTGCGAGTTCTTACACGCCCCCTCACAAGAGAGCCCATTGGGCTTGAAAGTTGGATGATGCATTAAGACCAGCCTACCTGTGCTAAGAAATTCCACAAAGAAAATAGGGGGTGCGATAATCAAATCCAGGACACCGAGACTCTGATACCATATAAAGAACCAATTTAACCAAAAAACTTAAGTTGTTGGATGAGGCTACATTAATGATTTTATGTAACTCTAACATATGGTAAGTAAATTCAACTTCTTTCAAGTTTCTATGAAGATTTGAGAAACCTAGGTTTTGAGAAATATGAATGTTTGAAATTTATGGATTTTGTTTGTGTTGTTTGATGGTGTAGTTTGGAACCAAGTGATATTTTGGTGGAGAAACATCCATTCGAGTCTTCCTTGGATTGAAGACTAGATTCTTGGATTTCCAAGAATAGGGTAAGCCATTTAATGAGTAATTATGATAAGGTTCTAGCCAAAAACTTAATGTTTCATGTGTATAATGTATTAATTATCAACTGCACACTTTTGAAATAGGTTGTCCCAGTTGGTGATTGTATTCATTTGATAGCACGAAAGCTTGGAAAGAAAGTCTATAATAGGTAAACTCCTGGACCTTAGGGTTAATCCCTTTGTTTGTTCCATTATGCTCCATAGGAGTAATGATTGAGTGATGAATGTGCATTGCAGTATCATGACATAGTATGATGCATTATACGATGAATGATGAATGAGTATGTTATGAAAGTATGTTTAGATGTATCTTTGGCTAGTAGATTTATATATGTATGCATTTACTTTATTTGGGCTAGACACCTTAGAGACACAGCCTTCGGGACCTCTCTTGAAAGTATAGTGCATGTATGGATTTTCCTTGGACACAACCTTCGGGACCTCTCATGAAAGGACCATACCAGTAACAGTAGGAACTTCCCTTGGACACAACTTTCGAGACCTCCTTGATGTATATTATGCTATGTTTATTTTACTCCTAATGCACAGGAAGTGAACTATAGGGTGGAGTGATCCTATAAGGATGCTTAGTTTACTGAGATTTTTATTTCACCTCGTGTTTGGGGATCATATTTTAGGTACCTCCAATGATGGAGAAGGAACATCATATGGCAAAAAGCCAATTTAGAATTTTACTACATATTATATGAATTATGATTACCATTTTGATGTGTATGATGTTGTGCATTGAAGAGATTAAGGTGATGTACAATAGAATTATACATTAGATATAAGGTATGTAATGTTAAGCTCCAATGATGTATGTAGATGTGAGATCATGAAAATGTAATGTGTAAGTCATTAGGTTATGCAAATTTCAAGTATGTATGAAAGCTATGTCAAAGAGATAACTTATAATGCAAGTATGCAAGTTATGTAAGGAAATAGCTTGAAATGCAAGAATTATATGAATCAATGGCTTGGTGGCTAAGTTACATGTAAGCTCTGATGAAACTCCATGGAATAGAGTGTACCAATGTATATCTATCATATAATAGGTAATATGGTCAATTAGGTGACATAAGAAATAAAGAAGTGGGAGTGTTTCCCAAGATAGTAATATGATACCAAGAGAATCTATTTTGGTTATGGGGGCACGCTTCAGACAGCACTAAAGTGCGCTACTTGTATGTGAAAATGTTAAGCCCAATGCACTGGAGAGAATTAAAACGCACTATTTAAGGCTGAGGCAGTAGCCAACCACATGAGGGCGCTAAAGCGCACTAATGAATGATGAAAATACCTAATAAGAGTGCTACAACGCACAGAACAAAGGAAATTATATGTGCAGGAGCGCACTAAAACTTGCTACCTCTACATATGAAAAATGAGTTTTATGCCATGTTGGTTTATGGGGACTACATGGTAAGACTTCCTAAGTGATGTATGATACATTTAAGCAATTAATGATGCTTCTGATTCATATATGATTAATAATTAAGGTATTTGAATTAATTAAGTACGGAATGAGTTTATTAGTAGAAACATAAAAGAAAAAGTTTATCCATAAATTTAATTTAATTACTATGATAATAATTGCGTTTAATACCATAAAGTATGATAATACACCGCCAGCTGATGGGGTGTTACCAACATGGTTATGTTCATTTGGAACTGATAACTAAATATTTTGTTTGTCTATTGCAGTCACAACTCTGGTAAACTCTTCTCAATTTATATTATACTTTTTTTGTTCTGTCAGTATTCTGAGTATACATGCATTCTCTTCGTTTTATTGTGTGTTTTGATTTGACCAATGTATGCTCATCTTTGCACACAGGTATGCCCGGAATGACTGCATACTCGGGTATTTTTGAAGTAGATTCTCTCAAGAAAGGAGAGAATGTTTTTGTTTCAGCTGCCTCTGGCGCAGTTGGTCAACTTGTTGGACAATTTGCTAAACTGTCGGGTTGTTATGTGGTTGGGAGTGCTGGAACTAAAGAAAAGGTACTGTTGTAATTATTAAAGTTATATATTCTTGTATAAGTTAGTATCACCTACTCCTTATTTGTTCTGTAGTTTAAAATACCACTATTTTTCTTATTAGCATACATTACTAGAAAAAACCCGTATAGCAACGAAATTGCTATGGAAATCCGTCGCTAATTTCCATAGCAATTCCGTCGCTATACAGGCTTTTTCTAGTAGTGATATTTAGCTTATAAAATATTTCTTCTATCCGAGCTTGAACGATATTATGTTTTAAAGAGAAATCTCTTCTCAATGAAGACTTTGAGACATCTTGCATGCTTTTTTTTTTAATTTCCATGATTATCCGTGGAATTAAAATACATTACATTCCTTTTAGTCAATGGAATATCTGGTTACTTATTCAAAAAAATGTATCCTCTATTGCATATATTCTTTCATTTGCATAGCATGAATCAACTCCCTCACCTCCATCAAAAGAAAACAAAAGAAGAAATTTACAAATGAATTGTGCCATATATTAACAATAGTACTTGTCTTATAAAAACAAATTATTGTGAAAGATTACAATTACTAAGGCCTGTAATAGATTTTATTTTAATAGAAACAATAAATAATGAGTCATCTTTTCACTTGAATGTTTGTTTTTACAATCAGGTGGATCTATTGAAGAATAAATTTGGATTTGATGGAGGTTTTAACTACAAGGAAGAGCCTGACCTCAATGAAGCTTTGAAAAGGTCTGTACTTAACATTTTTGTAATAGAGAAATTTAGATTAACTTTCCTTATAGCCATTATAAATTTAATTAATATGCTTATAATAAAACACAATAATGACTAGAATATACAAATTAGGCACTTTCCAGAAGGCATCGACGTTTACTTTGAGAATGTCGGGGGCAAGACACTTGATGCCGTACTCCTGAATATGAGAATCCATGGCCGCATACTCGTCTGTGGAATGGTCTCACAATATAATCTTTCTCAACCTGAAGGTGTAACAAACTTGATATCTCTCATATATAAGCGAATTCGTATGCAAGGTTTTATTGTAGCTGATTTCTATCACCTGTATCCTAAATTCTTGGAGTTTGTCCTGCCTCTTATCAGAGAAGGGAAGATTGAGTATGTTGAAGACATAGTTGAGGGTCTTGAGAATGGCCCTACAACATTGGTTGGCCTTTTTAGTGGTCAGAATGTTGGAAAACAAGTGCTTGTCATTGCTCGTGAATAAAAGCATTTGCTTTTTCTGTACATTGTTACGTATTAGTTTTTGTTCTGATTTTAGGTTGAAAATGTAGCAGTCTTTATATCACCTTTGCAGTCATCTTTTTGAACTGTGTGATGATGTTTTATGTTGTTAATTGTCTTGTGTGCAGTGTCAATGTACTATATAGTTATTGCTCGTGAATAAAAAAGCATTTGCTTTGTCTTTACATTATTATCTTATCAGTTTTTGTTCTTATTTTTTGTTGAAAATTTGGCAGTCTTTTACATCACCTTTGCAGTCATATCATCCAGCCCTGCTACACCTTTGAATTGCATTAGGAAAATCCTTACATGTATGCAAGTTTGATACTTTTAAATTTCATGTCTTAAAATACGATCATGAAAAGTGATCATAGATATTTGATTCACAATTTACCTTTTCCTTCAAATCAACTTACTATGACCACTGAAGTTCTAAATGATTTGCTTGACGAGAATGATTCTGTAAAGCACATAATCAGATAAATCTTCAATGTACTGCTGATTCCTTATGAACTTTCTTTTATTTTTTATTTCTTTGGGTGCATGTAACACCCCGTGTACACCTGTTGTATTATCATCAGAATTGTATTAAGCACAACTTAATCTTAATTACTACCAGCGAAAATAACGTTAGAGTTATTACGTTGAAATGCGAATAAACTTTTTCCATTCTACAATCATTTGTAATTATTACTTGTATGACAAGTTAATAGCATTATGCATTACTTGTTTCCTAATTATCTCCTTTACTAATTACATTCGTGCTTAATTACACACTACTGGAACTATGTATTACGAGAAGACGTTCTCGAACGTATTGTCTAAATAATTACGCACCCTAGAAAATCCAATCACATTTAGATTATTTATATTAGCTACCCTTATTTTTCTTAACATTTATTAAGGCACCACAATTCCTTAGAAGTGGATTTATGTAACGCCTCGTCTTTAGCCGGTTAATTAGCATTCATATGATATTTAGCGCAATAAATTTTAAACTTAATTAATGCGGAAGCTAACTGGTTAACGTTTTTCTTTTCTTTATGTATTACAATTTTCATCGCTTCTTTGATCAAAATAAAGAAGACATCATTTTGTCTGTATTTTGGACTGCTGGGGATAATTCTCATCATGATAATTTCAACCTGATTGATAGTTTAATATAATCAAAACATAAATATACATACATGAATCATATTGCCCAGCCTTCCATGGCATAGGCTATCTGATAAACACGGGGTCTCAAATAATGTCCATGATGTTACTTAGATAATTACATCACAGATATAAATGAGATGCAAGTAAGTAAGTAACATAAACATGAGTGTACATCACTAACAACACATATATACAACTATCAACATGGCATAGTCATCCCATATGCTCTCCAAAAGAATACATGGCATATACATCTCAAAAGAATAACATCATGTCATGTACAAAATGAAATAAAATATAAATCTCTTGTCAGATAATATCTTTCCTCTAGCCTATTGCCGCACGATGCCTCAGCACCATCAGCTACAGTACCTGAAATGGTAATCCCCATAACACGGGGTGAGATAATCATCTCAGTAAACTAGGGGTCCTTGGAGGGCTCCTCCACCCCCAGGTTCACTTCAGGCATAAAACAGTATAAAAATCATGTATGCATCAGAATATATATATCGATGAATGTGTGCAAAAATGAATCCTATTAACCAGAGAATACAACATGTATGTATTACGCAAGGAAACACCGTCTTGCCTCATACGCATACGAGGAAACATCGTCTCATACTATGCATAATGAAATACCGTCTTATGCCTCACACAAGGAAACACCTTTTGTGTGGCACACAGACACACATATACATACATGAACCATATACAATTTTTTTCAACATACCATATCAGAAAACCATCCTCCCTCGGAGTTTGGTGGAATAAACGGGGGATTAATCCCAAGGATCGAAAGTTTACCTCAAGTAGCTTCCTATTCAAGCTTTCTTTTGTAATCAAAGTGTTCACACTACTATCTCACTAGTACCCACCTATTCAAAATATGTGATTTTAATTAATAATTCCCAAAGTACATAAATCACGAAGCCATTATATAAGTTGTATTTCTTTTCTTTCGTAGCGTATGACTCATATATTATGGATAAATGCACCATTAATCTTCTTGTAGTCTTCTTCCTAATTTACTTCATCGGTATAACCCTAACATCAAGGAGCAATCTGATTGGATTCACCCTGTTCTTACTTATCCGAGAACCAATAGTTTAAGGGTTTTATAAGAGTTATGTTGTAGGAAAAGTGATTATGTAATGTTATAGAGATTCGTTTTGCGTGCCGTAATTTTTTTTCCTTCAAAAAGTGTGGACCCCACAAAATGTTGTGTGTGTAGAAAAGTTTGTTGTGTCATGTTAAATGACAAATGCAAACCCCATAATTTAATAGAAGGAATTGATGCTAGCTTACCCTTATACTCAACAGCCCAAGGAACGGTTCCACTCTCTTATTCTATGTGAAGATATGTAGCTTTTTACTTCTTTGGTGATTGTTCCCTCATGCCGTAGTCCTCCATTCAATGATTTAGAATGATGAGAATGGAGCCAAACTTTCAGAAATTACTCATTGATCCCTGAAAGTGGTTTAACTCTAAATTAGACATTAACTTCTAATTTGTGTAATTTAATTATGTGGGGCATTATAATTTAAGCCTTCTATATGTGCCTTTCTTACTCTTTAATAATTTTCAGCATTTATTGTAAACCTTACCAATTTCTTTCATTACTTAGTCATTAATCTAGACAGGTGAATTCTAGGTACCTTCTTAGCCATATATTCATACATTTCGTAATACTCAAATTATCATCACATAATGAAGCATATCATAACATCATATGACCAACTATAAGTACTCAATAACATAAACTTGTACATGTTCTCTGATAGAAATAAACAAGCTTATTCAAGAAGGTATAGACAACCTCTATACTCTTCACAAACACAAACATAACATAACAAGGTAATCATGTCTCAGTAATATATAAACACCACATAATGGCAATGCATGTCTTATATCATGGTATAATCTCTAAGTCGGCCTTTTGCCTCGAGATGCATCAACATCATGAATATCAGTACCTAAAATATGACCAAAACGGGGGGAGATGATAATCTCAGTAAACGAGGGGTTTTCGAAGGATTACTCCGCCCCCAAGTTTACTTTAGCAATAATAATAAAAATAATAATATAATCATTTCAAAATAGTGTATCATCTTACAAACATATAATACATCATCATGTATCTACATACGTGTGCAAAAGATAAATTCTACTGGCTAGAGACATATTGTATGATTTATACAACGTTTTGCTACATACAAGTATAGGGATTCCCCCTATACCCCACACTCAGTGTTCCCAATCTCGTGACGCCAAACTCAGGGACACCACCTACCATGGTAACACACACACATGCATACATATGACTGTAAACTAACCTCTTATAAAGTTTGGTAAAACTGACAAGGATTAACCCTGAGAACCGAAAGCTTACCTATTACAGGAATACCCTCCAATACACTATCAATATCCAAGAGGCCACAATCATAGACCTTCACAGTATCACAACCTATTTCAAGATGTAAAAATAATGAATAAATATATTCTTGTCTATCACATAAAATGAGATGTTATCTTTCTCCCGTTAATAATACATAAGTCTTTTTCCAAAACTATAAGTATTTGTTACTTAAGTTATAACCTAAACATAATATACAAAGAGAGACACTGATCTCTTAGGGTCCTAAATTATTAACAAGGGTTCATAAGTCCTTCCATTGAAGAACAATTCAAAGAAATGTTCTCCATTATCCGATTTGGCACCAAAATGCGTTTACCATCTTTAAAACTGGTGTTGCATCTATTTACCAAAAATTCTAATATTTTACTATGTTAAACTACACATCTCAAGCTTTCTAACAACATATCATTTGTCTCAATTGGATTTATATAAATCGAGATATGTCTTTCGCAAAATCGAGATATTCTATATTCTAGTATATTGGATTTCCAGAAGCAGGGTCACAACTTTAAACACAAACTGCGGTTAATCCGCTTAGACAATGGTTCTGAAATTTTAAAAGATTATATTCCTATGTGTTAGTTTCACATAGGTCTAAACCTCACTCAATTTAGAGCTCTTTAGCTTGAGATATCGAATTTTTACTATGTCAGGTTCGCTGTTGTCTCAATATCCGAATATTTATCAAGGAATATCAGGATATCCATATCCGGATATCAATATCTTTAAAATTATTGGAAAAATTAGATTGATTCCTATTGGAATTTACCACATAGAAGACTGATTCTGGGTGAGATGGGCAACTCTCAAACAAATGGGGGCCACTACAAAAGACACACGACTCTTGGGGAATTGTAGATTGGACTTTAGGTTGGGAAACTTGGATTTTGACTAAGGTTGACAAGGCATCAAACTTAGTAGACAAGGATGTAATCGGGTCAACTTCATGCATACCAGCTACTTTCCATAGGCCATTGGGAGTAATTTTGAGCAATTTGTTCTAACAACTCATGGGCTTGATTAAAAGACCGAGACATAAACATTCCATTTGCAGCAGAATCTGCTAAGGCTCTATTTTGAAAGCTTAGACCAATGTAGAAGGTATGTATGAAGGCCCAAGATGGTAATCCATGGTTTGTTAATTGCTTAAGAAGCATTTCCCACACATCCACTAATGTCTCACCATCTTTCTGCATGAATTTGGTGATCTCAGCTCTGATATGAACTATTTTATTGGATGAAAAAAATTTCATGATGAAATTTTCAGCTAGCCCATGCCAAGTTGTTATGGAGTTGGATAGAAGAGAGTTCAGCCATTCCTTGGCTTTGTCCGTGAGGGAATGAGGGAAGAGTTTCAATCTCAAAAAATCATCTGAGATAACTGGCTTCCTAAAGATATTAACAACTTCAATGAAGTTCCTAAGATGTTTGTGTGGGTCCTCTAAGAGTAACCCACGGTACTGCCCCATATTCTGCAGCATGGTAAACATGATGGGTTCTAATTTGAAATGTACATCATTGAGAGGTTGTACAATGCTTGAATCAAGCTCATCCAATACTGGAATGATAAAGTCCATCTTAGTCATATCATTTTCATCCATTGGGGTGATTATAATCCTTATAAGTTGCTCCTTATTCCCATTTCCATTTCTTCAAAATCAGGGTTTGGAATCTGCCTATTTGCTCTTTGGGTTCTCCTCCCAATCCTAAAAGTTCTCTTTGGTTTAGGGTCAGAAGTCTCTAAGAAAGGATAGGGGTGTCACTCATACACTTCCTAATACTATCAATAGAGACTTAAAAGAAAAAAAATTCTGACCCAAAGAGAGAGATTCGCAGCAGAGAAACTGCAACCAACACAGACCAATACAGTTCAATTTATCAACAATTAAGGAAAAAGAAATTCAGTAAAATGTAACCAACAACTCAGAAAAGAAAATGTAACACCCCGTATATATCCAGTTTGTTATCATATCATCGCATTAAGCCACGCTTAATTTAAAAATGCAGAATATCTTTTTCTTTTCAATTATGACGTCATTATCATTAACCAAGTTGAATTACTTAATTCATTTCATAAAACATCGCCTGTATGTAAATTGCAAAAGACAGCTAACTGAAATACCTCAATATATAATAGCATAAATGTGTCTCTAGTCACGGAACTACAACACGTAGACCAGACAACCCTGATGGTTTATACAACTCAAGCTACAAGTACAAACATCAATGTGGCATGGACAAACCCCATGCTCACCAAATAAGGCAACAAAGCCCACAAAAGAGTCTCAACTCAAATATCAATATAAAGAAAGAAAACATAAACAACATCCAATATCCAGTCATGTCAGCATACAACATATATAATCAGCTAAGTTCCGACCTCTTGCCGCCAAAGGTCTTAACCCCCGCATTACCTGAACCTGAAATATGTGCCCCAAACGTGGGGTTAGATCTCTAAAAAGAAATCTCAGTAAGACAAGGGGTCCTCAAGGATCTTCCACCGCAAGCTCACTTACACGAGCAATATAAGTTCAAAAGCATTTAACAGTATAAGTTCCAAAACTATGCAGTGCAACAGATATTCATGCCATGTGTGTTATCACTATTCTACTGGCCAGAGAAATGCAGGACGTACGTCTACAACCCCACAATAAGTACAAGGAACACCGCTTGCACCTCACCCACAGCCTCACCCTCTTGTATGTACCACATACTCAGGCTTACCGTATAGGTGAAAGACCACATGCATATCATAAAGACACTCGCATATAACAGCTCAACAGCATTTCACAAATCAATATATCATGAAAAAAATATCATGCATATAACCATACCCCCATGGGACATGGTGGAACCAACAATGGCTAAACCGAGGACACGAAAGCTTACCTTGCAAGCTAACAAGCCAAGCCAAGAGTCCAACCAATCTCAAAGCCCAAACACAGCAGAATCACAATCTGTTTTGAACCAACAATTATATCAAAATCATACTCAACAAGTATAAGACACAAGAACAACGTCTTTCCTTTACATTTAATGTCTTAAGGCTTCTCACAAAGCCACAAGCCCTTAATCACTTAGATTCTGACTTAACTAATCAACACAGAAGCTCAACTTAACCAGTCTAGGGTCCACAAACCCCAAACATCATTCTGTATGAACAATGCAGCTATTGTTCTTTGAAAACCCAGAATATCCGAATATTTGTTGGGGGCATATCCGGATACCAATATCCGAATATCTGTCTTGCAATATCCGGATATCAATATCCGGATATTCAAAACCCCATATCCGGATCTTCATATCCGCATATCAATATCCGGATATTTCGCGACAGAACTCAGATTCTGCATTTTTGCGAGATATCAATCCAAATGTTCCATTTTTACCGATTGCAGAAGCTTAAACATGCATTTCTAGGTATGTTTAACCTTACCCAACCTTAAGTTATGATCTTTAGCTTGCTACATGCATCAAGGTTCCATTTTTAACCAAGGAAACACATGGTCAAGGTTGATGAAGCTTACCAAGAGCTCAAAACAGAGAAATGAATGCTCTTGGAGCTCACCAAACAGCCCTCAAGGTTCTGTCACAACAAGGACACGAAAAAGGCTAACAAAACTTAATCTTTGCTTCACAAAGTAGCTTCTTGAACCATCAAAAGCCAAGAAAATGGCTAATGCCAAGGAGTTCAAGAACTCAGCCCCTAACCAACACTCACAAAGGTTCAACACAGAGAATGAAGCACTCTCACACCCTCACAATGCCCACTCACACAAGGCTTTAGTGTTTAGATGAAGAAAGAGTGGAGAAAGGTGGTCACTTGGGCTTGTTCTTGAAGGAAAATGGTGGTGGCAAGAGGAGAGACCAAAGGTTCAGAAATGGAGGCACACACAAGTCACATAGCGCTGATCAAATCAGCCTAGGGTTGTGTGTAGCTTCCTATTTATAGGCCACTTAAAGTTAATTACACAGTATTAGCGCTAATAGCTACGCTTAGAATTTTAATCCCAAACTTAGGATTCTGAACCTACTCATTTTTCTAAGATTTATCATATTTTTATTTTATTTTTCGCAGCACCTTTCCGGTACGCGCTTTTCCATAGCCAGTATCAGTTCTGGCACCAGTTCTCATTATTTTAACTTGAAACTTCTATATATTATTCTAGTAATATTCCCACACTTATTATAATTTTCCAGGATACTTCATCGGTACGCATTTATACCGAGTAGCAGAACCGATATCTGCACTTTTCATCTGAAAAGCGACTTTCAGTATTATTACTCACTTACTATAATTATCTAGGCCTCATAATAATTATTAGGGTAAATTATGAAATTATTTCCTAATTTCACATAATTAACTTCCTTAATTAACGGTACGAGTTCTTACAGAAAATAACATAATCAACAAATAAGAGCAAAATAAAATAATCAGCTATAAAAGAAATTAACTACAAAGAAAAGAAAGTAAACAAGCTATAGATGAAGCTACAGAAAAGAAAAACAGAACATAATTTAACTACAAGAAAAAGTTAAACTGAACTAACAAAAGTCTTATAATAGCAGAAAAATGAAAATAAAATAAAAATTAATCCAAAATCGCAATCACAAAGAAAATCTAAACAACTGACAATCTACAAAAATGAACTCAGTTAGCAATCACAACTCAAGACTATTCAAGCTATCTAGAGATTTATGCCTTCGATCCCTAGCAACGACGTCAAAAACTTGTTTGCCTTGCTAAAGAGTATGCAACATATGCTCAAGTATACACAGCCACAAGTAGTATATGGGTATTTAAGACCCTATTATTATCCCAAAGAGATCTTATGGCGAAAAGCTTCAAAAGAAAAATTTGCAATTGCTTAAAACTGAATTTCAAACTAAAAGAAAACTATGATTAAGGTTGATAAACATAAAATAAAATAAACAAACAGAAGATTAAAAGTTCACTTGGGGTTTTCTGATTTAAAGTTGAAAACAATTTCTTAATGCAAAAAATGAAAGAAATAAAATAATTTAAGAAAATTATTTTTGGCTTTTTCAAATTGGTTATGTTTTCGCAAGGATTACTAAAAAATTTAACTGAATTAAAAAACAATCAGAATTAACAAAGTATTGAGAAGTCTAATTAGAAAACTGGGTTGAGTTTTGATTCCTTCCCCACAGCCCTTAGTGTATAATTGTGTAACGAAATTCGTTCACAATTGTTTTTCAGTTGGCAGACTACTGTGGATTTTTAATCCCTTAAAAACCCTTTTTCCTTTTGTTCTCACACAACTTATCCCTAAGCAGGTGAGAATAAGAGCTTGAAGCTCAGGTCCTCTTGGCCACATGGAGGAGTAAAAATCATATATGAACTACATACTGCCTCAAATAATCCCTTATTTGAGTCCATGAGCTCAACTCATTTTCCAGAGAGACTTATTTCCCAATAAATTTCCCTTAAACAAACCTATTTCACACGGTCGAAATGAAAAAACATTTGAACATGTAAACCAGAGTTGGACTAAAGAAATTAAACGTTCATTTCAGAAAAGCAATCAACACCAGTCACTGTGGTTGGGGTATCAGTCACCCAACCCTTGAAAAATTTAGCTCAAATCCATAAGGATTGAGCTTAACAACAGTAATGAAAGAAATACTGAGAAAATAAAAACAGAAAGTTAAAACCACAATATGATCATCCACTGAGATAGCCTCGACACTTTGCTCACATTTACAAAACAAAGCAAAATAAAAACAGTCTTACAGTACCAGAAAAGCAAAGCAAAAATAAAAATGAAGTAGACGAAGAAGAAGATCCGAGAGAAGGTGAGAGTCCTACAAGCTTTTCTCCTTTCTTTTATATCTCCTTTCCCACATGCATGGGCCTTGGGCTCTTCCATTTTGTTCCCATGTGCAAGTCCATCACATGCACAATTGGTTCTCTCTTGCGATTCACAGCCAGACTCCACACTCGCACCACTCAGCACTTCTAACAAACTCTAACTCACCCAATCAGTTATGGTCAGTGTTTGATGTATTTTCTTTTTAAGAGATAACAATTAGGGTCAAACTTTTGGGTGAATGGTTGATTGAATCACCAGGAGGAAGGTTTTGTGGTTCAGATGGCTAACAGAAATCAAGATGGAATATTGATTTGGAATGGCTTTTTGGTTTGATTGAGGTGGGTGGTTCGAAATGGTGAGATGAGGTGAGAAAGGGTTAGGGTTCGATGAGATTTTGAGTGTTCTGACCAAATGTGTGTCTTAGAGGCCTATCTCTTCTTTCTTCCTCTTTTGCCCTTCTATTTCTCACTTGGGCTAACTTTTGTGTTGAAGTGTAAAGCCCTTTTTATTTTATTTTTCTCTGCTTTGGAAAATCCTTTTTAACTTGGCTTTGTGGGCCTGAAACATCAAAACATAGCTCATTAGCTTTTAACTCAAAAAAATTCAGCTTAATGTAATTGGAGTCAGAATTAACACAAAAAGTATTCTTTTTTTAACATTTTTAGATCAACAAACTCGTGTTTTAAGTCACATTTCATGAATTTATCAAGTTTCTAAATATTTCAACTTATAGATCATCCTTGGGAGATTGCTAAGGCTTGTACAGTTCTTCAAATTTATTAGAAGATTACTTAGATCTCCAATGGACTGGTGTACCTCGGCGGTTCAATGCGTGAATTTTATTGACTTATTTTTAATCATAAGTAAAGTAAATTGATTTGATCATATCTTTTTTTTTTTTTTTTTTTTTTGAGTTAACCCAACCCTAATTATCTCTTTGAGGCGAGTTGATTTTCTCCGATATCTCCACAAGCTTCGACTATTTGAGCCGAAAGATCAATGAAGATATTTAAACCCCTCCCAAAAGTGACATGAAAGGATCGAATCAAGACCCTTTCTTTTTTACTTATTCAACTCTCTTACTACCAACTGAACTATCACCATTTGGTATTCAATGATATCTTTAAATTGCGGTGAACTTTGTTTTATGTGGGAATTGAGTCCCCACTTTTTAATATATTAACGTGTTTTTAATTTTTTTAATTTATCGGACAAAAAACGCCTTCGCACTAACAATACTCAACAACCTTAACTGCACTTACACATTAACATTATCTTCTCTTAAGCTACTTAAATTTCCCGAGCATCAAAGGTACCCGAAATTCCGAACTCAATCAATAAAATATAATTCCCCAACAAAAGGCATTTAGGTACCAAACAAATTGTCTTACATAAGTTTTCCCTTTAAACATCACCTAGTACAAAAAGAGCACAAGTTAAATATCACAAAACAAGCGAACCTACATCATGACAATGACATGCCAAATCAAAAATTGTTGAAACCTCAGTTCCACTTCAAGCCTAAACATTCTCCCATTCTCTTGATAAGTATTGTGAAGATATTTTCACTAGGCTTCGGTGATGGCTCCAATTTCACATTAGAGGATGGTTGTGCGTTCAATTCAGGTGATGGCTCCATTTCGACAATAATTGACTGGCCACATATTAGGTACACAGCTGTCTCCTTAACAGTCATTCCATTCTCAAATGTTACAAAGATCTCAACATTGTCACCTGCTCCTAGATTTGATATAACCGCCGTCCAATCTTCATCATTAAAGGACAGTGCTATGTCTCCCTTGTATATTAGGATGGTGGACTTTGTGTAATTACTAATTAAGACACTTCCAACATTTTTAACTACCATGTTTTTAGGGTTTGATGAATAAACAACACATAAAATCATTCCCTTCATGTGAAAATCACTATCCGAAGGCACTTGAAAAAACACTGAATGTCCTTCACCTGTATAAGCTAGCCAATAAGGACAATTATCACCTGGAAGGAAAATATCATTGGAAGCATTGTTTGTCAATCCCTGTATCATGAAAAAAAAAAAAAAACAGTTACATATGTAATCATGTTGTTCAAACGAACTTTTTGTGCCACTATAGTGTCATTGCGAATTCAAAAAAAGGTGAATGTTTAAGACAGTAACAGTGTACTCTGTAAAGAAAAATGTAGACAAGGAAATTCAAACGAATTCAATCAATAGTTTTGTAATGTACCTATCAACTGCATAAAGTTAGGACATATTTTTGCTTCAATACTAGTTGCGAAACTCTTACTGAAAATAAATAAATAAAAATTTCAGAATTGGTAAGTCACGCGAGTCTTTCATCTTGCAATGGACTAATAATGACCATTGACTCATGTTGGTTCACTTACTATTACATACTCCTTATACATATTATCACCTTCCATAAGTTCTTTACCACCCTTAGTTCTCAAAAGTTTGATCATCTCTATCCATCAGAGTTTGGTCAAGATAATAATTACATCATTGAGTTTCATGTAAGTACTTTTTCTTCAAGGACTCCAAAATGGAGACGGTCCTCCATTATTTCAGTAGATCATGCTTTGTATTGTGCCCTTTCTTTCCTACCGGTCCTACCACGCAGCCGTTTTCTTTGTTAGCTGAATGTTAGCTCATCATTTATATACCAATTTAGTGTCTTAACCGAAGCTATCTTCCAATTTATATTGTAGTTCTGGATTATTTTCTAAAAGCTCTACTCTTCCATTTCTTCTAGTTATTGTACTCTGTTAAGACGAATTTTAGAATTGATTCATAGTGATGTTTGGACCCCATTGTTGCAGTTTCTGCTTTTCATTGTTATGTTATTTTTATTTATTATTAATGTTTTGTCTAGTTTTATGTTATAGGTTATAAAATAAGTTTTTCTTGGTTTCATCTATTTAAATCACATGTTGATTTGAGGGGAAAAACATTGCCCTTTTGAGATTTTTTTTTCATAAATATTTATGAGTGAGGATATTTTAATTACCAAAAATTTTTACTACTAACTTACTACCTATCACATTACTATTGGATCAAAGAGAGAGAATGTTAACAAGTTTTTGAAGAGAGAGAAAATGTTAATCTAATGGTGATTAGATAGGTAATAAATTGGTAGTAAAAAATTTTGGTAGTGAGAATATCTCTCCTCAATATTTATAAACTTATGTCTTTCTTGGTTATGGTTCCCAACATAAAGGCTTTTGTTACATGTTTACAACTAATGGGTTCTATATAAGTCATAAAGTCTCTTTCATTTAGCATTGTTTTCTCTTACCTAATTCTACTGTCTCCCAAAATCAAATCCATACCAAAACCCAAACTCAAACTCAAACCCAACCCGGAACCCATACCCACATCCAATGCCTTCACCCTACTCTCACAACAAGTACAAGGGGAATCTTCATAAACCTCTCGTAGCTTGCCGCCTTAACGGCGTCGTTGATCCCAGCAATGTTTTCAGTCAGGAAGACCATCAAAATAAAAAGCGTTTATGCGCAATGGAATCCTGCATGATGCTGAACCACCGTGGTTTTCAACAAATCTGTCACCTTAGGTCTCCTTCACACTCGGAGGGTTCATATGCTGGAAGAAGCAAGTATTTTGGAGTAAGTTCCACACCCATTAGTTCCAACGATCCTACAAAAGTAGTCTGGAACTACTAGTGGTGTAAGCCCTTCCTTTTCATCTATTGGAAGTGGAGACAAAATGGGTCCATTTTCCTATGTTAATATTAATAAGGTGAGTGATGCACCGATACTTCAAAAAATTGACGTGTCGTGTTTGACATTTTCCGACATTCTCTGACACTTCAACATGCCTTGCAAAGACTCCAAAAAGATACGAGGTTGCTTTGCGTTGCATTTTTAGTTCCAGTTTAATATAAATATTCAGGATATCTTTTGTTTCTTTGTAAAATTGACAAATATTATAAGTTTAGTTTCATTTTTTTGTTAAATTATTACATATTAAATATAATATACACTACATAAATTAAAATTATTATTTAATATCAAAATATGTCCTAATGTGTCGAATCCTAGCATTTTTTAGAAAGAATGTGTCGGAGTATCGTGTCGTCTTGTGTCTCGTGTCCCGTATTGATGTCAGTGCAATATAGGTGAGTAGTGTTTCGATAAAGTGGATCGTATTATATTATTAGGGATTTAGATTGGATTATGGAAATACCTTCTTTCTTGCGGCAAAAATGGCGTATGTTCGCCTCTTTGTATCTATGGACATTATTCGCCATTAGCCTCTTATCAACTAGATAAAAATAATGTTGACCTCCAAGGTGATCTATCTGAAGAAATCTATATGGAACAACTTATTGCTCACGGAGAGTCTTTTGGACTAGTTTATTGTGTCCTTAAATCTCTACACGGCTTCCAAAGGGTTTGGTTTGGAAGATTTATCACTGTTCTTGAAGAGTGTGGTTGGCTCGAAGTGAGGCTAACCACTTAGACTTTTATCACATTCAGTCACAAGATACATTTATTTGGTTGTGTGGGTTGTGTGCACCAATGACATAGTCGTTGAAGATAATGATTATCATGGCATTGCTAAAGTAAAGCATCTATGTTGTTACTCTTGGATGAAGGATCTTGGAAAACTTTGATACTTCTTAGGGTTTAAGGTGGAACAATCCAAAGATTGTATCACAACTTCGCACAAGATATATGACATGGACATCCTTGAGAAAACAACTCTATTAAATGAAAAGCAAATTGATGCTATGGATCAAAATGTGATGTTTCTTCAAAATTAGAGGGAGCCACTCTTAGATCTAGAGAGAAACAAACAATTAGTTGGGAAATTGAATTACCTTACAAGTACTCGTTCATACATTTCATTTGCTCACAATGTGGATAAGGTAGTTCATAAATTCCCCTAGTCTAGGACATTGGGATGTAGTAATTTGTGTCCTTAAATACATTAAAGGAGCTCTATGAGAAGGTCTTATCTATGAAGATAAAGGTCATACTTGGGTTGATAGATATTCAGATGCTGATTGGGTAGGTTGCCTAACTAATTAGAAGATCCACTTCTGGGTATTGTGTATTCATTGGAATTGATTTGATTTCCTGGTAAAGTAAGAAACGTGGGATAGCGAAATCAAGTGTTGAAGCAGAATATTTGCCCATGGCATAAGCTACTTGTGAACTCATTTAGCTGAAACAATTTTTTAAGGAACTCAAATTTGAAGAAATTGCTCGGCAACGATCATTTGTGAAAATAAAATTGCACTACATGTTGGCTCTAATCCAATATTTCATGAAAGGACAAAACACAACAGGATAGATTGTCATTTCATCAAACAGAAAATTTTATTAGAGGATATTATTACTCTATTCATTCAAATGACACAATCGGAGGATGTCTTCACAAAGTCTTTGAAAGGTCTCTGGATAATTAGTAATAGGCTTGGCACATATGGTCTATATGCTCCAACTTGAGGGGAAGTATTGAAAATCATGTAAATAGTATGTAGGTTCATCACATATACATGTCAGAATTATGTAATTATAGTAATGTATTTATAACTTTTTGGTTATATAATCTTATAATCTTCTCTCTGTTGTGTAACTTAGACACATAAATTTCATCAAAGTTTCACACTTTCTCTAACTAAAACCCTATGCTTTCCTACGTGATTCCTTTCTCTCTTTACACAACAAATCCCCTTTCCCTCTCCCCAAGCTGAATGTTTGTCTACAAGTCCTCCCACTGTTGTATGATCTAATTGATTTTTTTTTTATTAAATGGCTCTATCGATATATTACTTGCTAATTTTATTCTCCTATTTGGAGAGAGTCTCACACTATATAAGCCTAATATTAGCATCATAGAAAATTTCATCATTTTTTCCTTTTAGCTAATTTATCTTCAAAAGCATCATAGTCAATTATTTACAATATGTTGTTTGCTTTTTGCACATAGTCAATTCTAGCAAGTAAAATCTCTTATTCTTGAATATAAGAGCTGCGACGCTAGTGTAAAATGCAACAACTTCAAGTTATTTTTTTCTATTAAGAATACTAATAGAGTAACATTTAGCTTATGTTTCTGGGATCCTACTAATATAAAGAAGGAAAAACATGTATTGACGGTTTCAAAATTTCATTAGTTGTAAAGAATCTATTTAGCTACCTAGTTCTTGTGTGATTGTAGATATATACTAAATTTTTTTTAAAAAAAAAACAAACGTATCTGTGTACATAAAAAAAATGGAGAGAGAAAATAAAGATAATGTATATAGATAATAAACAAGAAAAGTAATGGAAATAAAGATGAAGATAAAAATGGAATTTAGAAAAAGTAAATAGGATACAATTATCTAAAATCTTTATTATCATTTATGTTAGTTTATTTGCTAGATACTTGAATACATCTAATATTTTGGAAACTGTAGATTTTAAGACAAAAATTGCAAAAAGGAAGCTTTGAAAATAACAAGATAGAGAAGGAACCTGTGATAAGCTCTCCTCAAGAATATCGATGACCATATGGTAACTTCCCATTCCAATAGAAAGCGATCTCAATGAAAGACCTGAAATTTGTGATGATGCATATGATGTTGTGTTCGATTCAGTAAAATTTAGGATTCTTCTTAATTCTTGAGTCAAATGAAACTCGGAGCTGCATTGCACCAAAACACTTCGAAGCTTCGAAAGATTCGAAAGCATTGATGATAGATAGCCCAAATTATTGTTCTGCACATCAATGGGAATTAGAGAAGATAACAACATGCCCCTGAATGGGGGAATCACCTTTGTTGGTGACATCCAAGAAAAAATGAGAGAAGGAAAAATATCACGTGATAATCCTTCATATCCACATAGGGATATATATCCAATGCTTTTCGATCTTACTATAATACGGGGCAATTCTTCTATAGCTGTATCTTTTGCTATTAGAGTTGTCAATGATTCCATTTGCTCTGTATCATCTTCTAATTTGTCAATCTTTGAACAACCAGAAATGATCAGAGTTTTCACAGATTTCAACTCATAGATCCTTCTTGGGAGATTGCTAAGGCTTGTACAGTCCTTCAAATTTATCAGAAGAAGTTTACTTAGATCTCCAATGGATTGGTGTACCTCGGACAAACTTGGACAATCCTTGAGAATGAGCTTTTCTAGATTCGGTAGTTTTGAAAAGTCAGGGGTGTTTGTCAAGTCCTTGGAATGACTGAGATTGAGGATTTTTAGCATCTCCAGCAACTGCAAGAGAAATTTTTTTTTTTTCAAAGGAAAAATCAGACAAGAAAATGGTGGAAACAATTACAATTGTCATCAAAGTAAATTTCATGTGATATATATATATATATATATATATATATACCTGGGGCTTCTTCCATACTAGTTTAAGATTACTATGCTTTAAGCTGATAGCAACTGCTTTTTCCAGATAAAATTTGTCAGGTATGTATTTTAAAGGAAATCCCTGCCAATAGACCCATCTCAGGTGCTTGGGAAGATACTCATAATCTCCATCAAGTTTTACACAATGAAGTTGCAGAAGTCTCAGACTCTTCATTTTCTCAAATGCTTTGGTACCGAAGCAACCTCCATTAGTTCCTTGCAACTTAAAAGCCAATCCCTGAATAGCCTTTGTTCCCTGTGAGAACAAAATTTAAATATAAAAGGTGTAAAGAACCAATTCAACCCAAAAGCATAAGTTATTGGGTGAAACTAATTCAACTTAAAAACTTAAGTTATTGGGTGAAACTAATTCAACTTAAAAACTTAAGCTATTGGGTGAGATTACATTAATAGACTATATTAGGGACGTGTTAGAAAAGTATATAAACCACTGATGAGCCTTCACTTAATAGCTTAAGTTTTTGGGTGGATTTATATATCTCGCCCCCTTACAAGAGAGCCCATTGGGCTTGAAAGGTGGATGATGTATCAGGCTCAGCCTACCTATACTAAGAAATTTCACAAAGAAAATGGGGGGCGACGAGGATTGAACCCGGGATACCGAGGCTCTGATACCATGTAAAGAATCAATTTAACCCAAAAGCTTAGGCTATTGGGTGAGAGCCTTTTTAATGGTTTATATTATTCTCTAATACACCCCCTCTCGTAAGAGAGCTTTAGGTTTGAAACGTGAATATTGCACATGCCCAATTTTTGGTTTACCTTATGCTTGTTTAATTCACTAGAAAGTGGGGGGTGCTGAGGATCGAACTCGTGAAGTCATGGTCACTGAAAAACTCTGATACCGTATAAAGAACCAATTCAACCCAAAAGTTTAATCTAATAAGTGAAGACCCATGAATTATATTTCTCTAACAAAGGGAAACCTTTGTGGATTTCTCACTGGAAAGCAAATAAGCAATGCATATACTTGTAGCCTAAGCATGCATCTAGTACACATTACATAACAAATACTCTCGAATTATGAATCGTACATCCAAAATTTGGAAGAAGAAAACGATTCAGAAAAAAAACAAAAGTTTCAAAATAGTATGTAGAGAAAAATCTTACAGTATGTTCCCTTAATACGTCAAGTGCTTCCTCATGAACCCACAAACGACTACGCTTCTCAGGTTCCTCTGGTGAACTTTGACGGACAATTTCTCTTCCCATATCACGTAGCAAACCATGAATTCCAAGCTTGTTATTCTTTGCAACTTTTATGAGGCACCTTTCTATCAACACTGTTATTCCAATATCAGCATGAAGTCCACAGCCATTTAATATCTCTGTAACATAGGCTCTGTCTTTACCGATAAAGAAACAACATATGTCAAGAAATATATCCCTTTCCATCTGATCACGTAAACCATCTAAGCTTATTCTTAGTTTCTGTAGAACTTGATCATTGGGAATTATTTTTAGTTTTGATAATACACTTTCCCATTCTTGTTTCGTCCTCTCATTTAAGTAAGATCCAAGGACTTCGAGAGCTAGTGGTAGTCCTCCACAGTAAGCAACAATATTTTGTGAGAGTTCAATCAAGTTTTTTCTTGGACTTGCTTCCCCAAAAGCATGCCAACTAAAGAGCTCAAGTGACTCATTTTCATCCATTTCCTCCATTTTATAAACGTAGTCAACCTTAAGTTGTGTAAGTAGGCGTATATCTCTAGTTGTAATGATTATTACACTTCCTTCACCAATCCATTTACGATTTCCACATAGAGCTTTTAACTGCTCAAACTTAGACACATAATGGAAATGACTCGATGTATGCTTCACGAAAAAGAGTTGCCAAAGAATTTCTGGGCTGAAGCAGCAAGCACTGCTGTCTTCTTGCAAAATAGGCTGCCTACAAAGGCATTGGAGGACAAAACTCCATTTGAGGCATGGTATGGCTATAAACCCTCACTCAATTTTCTTAGAGTGTTCGGTTGTATGTGTTTCTCTCATATTCCACAGGTAAAGCGTGATAAGCTTGACCAAAAGTCAGAACCAGGAATCTTTGTTGGCTATAGCTCTTCCTCCAAAGCCTACAAAGTGTATCAACCTCAAACTGGAAAGATACTTATTAGTAGGGATGTTTATTTTCATGAAGAAGAGAAGTGGAACTGGACACAAGCACAAGAGGCATCCATGAGTAAGCAGAAATCAAGTCCTCTCATCCAAATAAGCAAAGAGCAAGGAGTGGAACAGTGGCAAGAAGAGTTAGAAGATGACCCACCAATTCGTGGAACAAGGATGTTGTCCAATATTTATCAAAGATGCAATGTAGCCATTTGTGAACCTGCAGGATATAAAGAAGCTATTCAAGACCAGAATTGGAAGAAGGCAATGGAAGAAGAGTTGTTAATGATAAAAAAAAATAATACTTGGGAGCTTGTTGACAAACCAAAGGATAGAGCAGTTATTGGAGTAAAATGGGTGTTTAGAACCAAGTTAAATGCAGATGGCTCCATCAACAAGTACAAGGCTAGACTTGTAGTCAAAGGATATGCACAAATTTTTGGTGTTGATTATTCTGAAACCTTTGCACCTGTGGCTAGAATGGACACTATTCGACTCTCGCTAGCTGTTGCTGCTCAAAAAGGCTGGAAAGTATTTCAACTAGATGTAAAATCTGCATTCTTGAATGGTATTTTGCAGGAGGAGATTTATGTTGAACAGCCCGAAGGATTTGTGAAAGAAGGTGAGGACGAGAAGGTCTACCTGCTCAAGAAAGCTCTATATGGCTTGAAACAAGCACCTAGAGCATGGTACAGCAAGATAGATGAGCATCTATCAAGCTTAGGATTCAAGAAAAGCACTTCAGAAGCTACTCTGTATATAAAGCACGAAGATGATGATCTACTTATAGTCTCTCTTTATGTTGATGATCTCTTAATCACAGGTGGCAATGACAAGCTTGTTGAAAAGTTCAAAAGAGAAATGATGCAGATTTTTGAAATGACAGACCTTGGACTCATGACATACTTTTTGGGAATGGAGATTAAGCAGTCAGAAGATGAAGTTTTCATATGTCAAAAGAAGTATGCCAAGGAAATTCTCAAGAAATTTCATTTGGAGGATTGCAAGGCAATGACCACTCCAATGAATCAAAAGGAGAGCTTGAGCAAGAATGATGGAGCTGACAGAGTTGAAGAAGGCTACTTTCGAAGTCTGATTGGTTGTCTAATGTACCTCACAGTATCAAGACCAGACATTTTATTTTCTGTAAGTCTTTTATCTCGTTTTATGCATTGTGCTACTGAGATGCATTTAAGAGCAGCAAAAAGAGTAGTGAGATACATCAAAGGAACGATTGATTTTGGTGTGAAATTTAAGAAAAGTAGACTTTAAGCTCTTGGGATTTTCTGACAGTGATTGGGGAGGTTCTGTGGATGATATGAAAAGTACCTCTGGTTATTGTTTTAGTCTTGGCTCAGGAATTTTCTCATGGTGCTCTAAAAAGCAGGATGTTGTAGCACAGTCCACAGCAGAAGCGGAATTCATAGCTGCTACGGCAACAGCTAATCAAGCAATTTGGTTAAGAAAAATTTTATGTGATTTACACCTGAAGCAATGGAACAATACTGAAGTTCATATTGATAACCAAGCAGCAATTGCCATTTCTAACAATCCAGTTTTTCATGGGAAAACCAAACATTTTAAGATCAAGTTTTTCTTCTTAAGGGAAGTTCAGAAAGAAGGTGAAATCGTACTTGTCTACTGCAAGTCAGAAGACCAATGGGCAGACATATTCACAAAACCATTACCTACAAGCAAATTTGAAGATCTAAGGGAGAAGATTGGTGTTTGCAGCTCCAAAAGCAAGGAGGAGTGTTAGAGATCATGCTTTAGAAACTGCAATTTGATATTTTTAATTATTTAGGAGTCAGTTTTCATTATGTTTTAATGAGTTGTTATGTAGTGGGCAGTTTACTTTTTTGCTTTAATGGGTAGTTATATAGTGAGCAGTTTTCTTTTCTACTTTGATGAGAAGTTATGTAGTAGTGAGCAGTTTCTTTTTATTATTTTGCTTTATAAGTTGTATTGTCACACATCAATAAAATGTACTTCATTTCTAAAACCAACAGTTTTGATAATACACTTTCCCATTCTTGTTTCGTCCTCTCATTTAAGTAAGATCCAAGGACTTCGAGAGCTAGTGGTAGTCCTCCACAGTAAGCAACAATATTTTGTGAGAGTTCAATCAAGTTTTTTCTTGGACTTGCTTCCCCAAAAGCATGCCAACTAAAGAGCTCAAGTGACTCATTTTCATCCATTTCCTCCATTTTATAAACGTAGTCAACCTTAAGTTGTGTAAGTAGGCGTATATCTCTAGTTGTAATGATTATTACACTTCCTTCACCAATCCATTTACGATTTCCACATAGAGCTTTTAACTGCTCAAACTTAGACACATCATCAAACACAACGAGTGCCCTTTTTCCACAAAGTCTTTTTTCGATTATAGTTGTTCCCATCGGAATGCTATGTATCTTCACCTTTGTTCTTAGGACATCTAAAAGAAATTGTTCTTGTAAATCAATTTGTCCTCTACTATCTTGTTCACAAACTTCTCTAATATTTTCAATGAAACTTCTATCCACAAATTTGCGATGAATTTGATTGAAAATGGCTTTGGCTGTGGTTGTTTTACCCGATCCACCCATACCCCATATCCCTACCATACAAACTTTGCTCGATTGATTTTCGATAAACCCAATCACTTCTTGCACACGGGATTCTAATCCAACTGGAAAATCGGTAATAGACAAAACTGTGTTGTTTAGCTTACCTAAAACTTCAGGAACAATTTTCTCCACTAGATAAGCAGCACCCCTTCAATAATAATTATAAAACAGATAGAATGAGTATAAATTAGGAAAGGTTATAAGCTTAAAATATGCTTCATTTTTTCTAAGACAAAAAGAGGAGGAAGATTATATTGACAAACTTTTTTTTATAAACTTACAAACTATATTATGTCTTACAATAAGATTTCACTGAAAAATGTCCTACTGGTAAGACATAATATAGTTTATAAGAGTTTGTAAACAAAAAGTTTATAAACAAAAAGTTTGTAAATATAACTTTCATTTCTCAAATAAAAAAAGAGAAAGATTATATTGACAAACTTTTTTTTACAAACTTAAAAACTATACTATGTCTTATCAATAAGATTTCAGTGAAAAATGTCTTATTGGTAATACATAATATACCTTATAAGAGTTTGTAAATATAATCTTATCATAAAAGAAACATTTGATTTTACCAGTAATTCATATTATCCCAACCAGACACATTTCCAGCTTCGGTGAGTGCCCTCCTCCAACTGGACAACACATCCTGTGAGGGAACATTGTCTGAAATTTTTTCAAAGGCTTTTCCGAAAGCACCCGTCTGTTCGCGTACATGAGATGGGTCAACATTGTAAAATATGGGCAGCATGACATGGCCGTAAGTTCTGCGGCATTCCATTATTTTTGTCAGCTCATCAAGGCACCAAAAAGATCCTGCATAGTTTTCGGAGAAAACAACCAAAGATATTTGAGACCCTTCTATTGCTCGCAATAGTTCTGGTCCCACCTCCGTTCCCCTCTGAAGCCTCTCATCGATGTAAGTGTTGATTCCAGATCTTGAGAGGGTATTATACAGATAAGATACGAAGGTGGTACGAGTGTCTTCCCCTCTGAAGCTAAGGAACACGTCGTAGACCCATTGAGGAATCTTGGAGGATGAAGAAGACATTGACTCGAAGAAAGGAATTGAAGTCAACGGTTGAACACAGAGCAAAACTGCAAAATACAGAGTGATGAGATCTAGCTTGACATACTATCACTTATTCAAGTTTCCCAATATAAATATTTGATCCACCTCGTTTGTTTAATAAAGGAGCACATTTTCATTGCTCATGCATGAAAAAAAAAACATTTACTTTTTGATAAGCGTCACTTCAACCTGAAACCTGCATTGGATGAGACTAAGTTAATTATTTTATATCTCTCTAACACATCTCCTCACGCAAGAGTCTTTTGGGTTTGAAGCGTAGATATGGCATAAG
The DNA here is from genome assembly GCF_033153095.1 of Gastrolobium bilobum. Classification (NCBI taxonomy): domain Eukaryota; kingdom Viridiplantae; phylum Streptophyta; class Magnoliopsida; order Fabales; family Fabaceae; genus Gastrolobium; species Gastrolobium bilobum. The sequence continues at coordinate 87,595 of NW_026895148.1, read as the reverse complement.
CCCATTTTTGACATTGTGATCACTAAAGCTCTAATACCATGATAAGCGTCATTTCAACCCAAAAAGACATTGGGTGATGCTACCTTAATTATTTTTTATCTCTCTAACATTTCTTTATATATTTCACAAAAAAAATACTGAGTATTAAGTAAGCACCAAAAATATTTTCAAGTTAGTGAATAAGCCACAAGGTGCTTGATCCCCTTCAAGCGACAAATGATGCTTGTGTTAGAGAAGACATGGTTCATGGTATATCTAGAGGTGGCAAAACGAGCTCGGCTCGCCCTGCCCGCCAAACAGGACTGGACGGACTGAGTTTTTCAAACCAGTCGCCTGTTTCGCCAAGCTCGCTTGGGCTGAAATTTTTATTTAATTTCTTTTAGTGTAAAATATCATCGGTCCGGCACGAAACTCGTCTCGCTAGCCTAAACAGGACGGGACGAGACAGGTTGAATTTTCTAGCCCATCTTCAAAGACGGAGTGGGGCGGACCAGCCAATTTTTTGACGGGTTTATAACGCGACGGGGGAATTTTATTCCCGGGTCCTTTTTTTTTTTTTTCTTCTCCCTCTCTCTCTTCTCTCTCCTCTTTCTCTCTCTCTACTTTTTTCTCTCTTAAAGGACCAATGAGCCGGAAGCTCTACATTTTCTCTCCCCGATGGGACAAATTGACATCTCTAGGTATGTCCCTGTCGTTGGCCCCACATGGACTGTGTACCTCGCTTATTAGCTAACATTACTGGTTTAGTCAACAAATTATTATTATATATTATCATTAGACTAAATCAAATTTCTCGCTTTCAAAAGGATTTTGCCTTATGTTGAAATTTAGAGGCCTTTTGACCTTAGTAATTTGATTTTTAGAAACTTTGACCGGAATAATTTCTTGATCAAATGAAATATCAATATAATGCATAACGAGCGGTAGGTAAGAAATCGTATTAAGACGCGTTAGATCAAGGATCGTGTTCTTTGTATTTTGAAACCCACCATCACCTGAGAATGAGAGATGCAATTAATGGGCTAGGACGCGGCACAGATGCAGTCGCATATCAATGGTGTCAGATGGGACCTAACGCGGCCCCTGTCCGAACGCGTCTCATCAGCCTGCAGTCCACAAGCGTCTTTTTCAATTTGGAGCCTGAAGCAGAAAAAAAGAGAGGAAAACGATGCTTTAGAGCCTATGGCAGTCCACAAGCGTAGCCCCTGTCTGAAGTAAAACGATGCTTTAGAGCCTATGGCAGTCCACAATGCTTTATAGATTAACAGGCAGAAAAGGACCATCACCACAAAGGACTTCTTCTCCATCAGAAATTTCTGTTATACAACTTAAACAACAAACAACTTCGTTAATGTAAGAGACCAGAATTTGTCTAAAGAATCGAGATGCTTCTATAAGGAATATGTAGGACAAAACCTTTGGTAGCAACTCTATTGTTCACCCTCTCCACCTCATTCACCTACTGATTTGAACAATAAAGTCCTTGCTGATGTATTGTAAGACCCACTTTTAGAAAAGTAAAAAAATAAAAAAATGAAAATATGGAAATGGTGAACCATTTTCCACTTTCTTTTCTTTCACTGCACCTAACATTTTTGCTTTCGTTTCCCATTACCCATTTTCACCTATGATACCGACATTTAAAGAAATATGAGGTGTCACGTCTGACACACTTTCTGACATTCCTCAACACTCTAACACACGTTGCAGAGATTCAAAAAAGGATTTAAAGGTTACGTTGCATTTTTAGTTTCAAATATTAGATTCGTTGGATTACGATTACAATTTTATTGAGTTTAATATAAATATTTATGATATTTTATGTTTCTTTGTAAAATTGATGGGTATTATAAGTTTATCTTCATTTTTTTTGTTAAATTATCGAATATTAAATATACACTATATAAATTAAAATTATTATTTAATATCATAACGTGTCAAAATCTAACATTTTTTAAAATTAACGTATCAGAGTGTCATGTCATGTTGTGTCTCGTGTCGGTGTAACATAGATTTCCACTCAAGAATTTTTCCTGACCCTCACGTAGACCCACCCACTCCAACATCTTCTTCCATTCCTCTTCTTCTCTTATGGTGATCGAGTGATTTCGGAAGCAATAGAAGACAACCAAGGCTTGAGAGGAGGAGGAGGCTGAGACCAGCAGCTGTAGGAGAAGAAAAGAAAAGAACCAAAACTATTTTAAAAAATAAAAAAACATAAAAATATATAGGTCCCCACCAATTTTATTTTATTTAAAAAAATTGGAAAACCTTTTATTTTAGCAAACTGATCTTTGAATCAAGGTTCGAGAGTCTGATTATGCATAGGGAAGGATGAAAACTTAATCTCACTGCACCCCTGATAAATCCATTTAAAATTGTTTTCTTAAATTAGTTGTGCAAATTTTAATAACTTTAGAGTATTTGCTTAACCCAAACAAAACAATTGAATAATAAAATTACTTACAAGAAAAGAAAATAGAATTGTAAAAGTTTTATTTTGAGCTTGACAGAAAAATTCTGCTCCGACGTATCCTCTAGTGCGATGAGGAGCTCAAAGCTACATTTTTCTTAAAAATATTTGTTTCTTTTTCTAAATTTAAAACTTTTGAAAGTTAACTCACAATTGCATTTGGTATAAGATAGCATGGTTATACGTATATCCTTTCGAAGCATACAACACTTGAGGGTGGCCAACCCCACAATCAACGTCGAATATCATCGCGTGAATTATCGAAAGTTTAAAACAGGTTTGTTAAAAGGGAAAAATATTTTTCATTTTAAAGGATATAACTTTGTGTCATTTTAGATCTTAACCGTTGATTTTCATCAATCAACGATTAGGATTTATTGGATTTTATTGCGAATTAATAATTAATTAATAAATTTGATCCAATAAATCCTAACCGTTGATTGACGAAAATCAATGGTTAGAATCTAAAATGACACAAAATTATATCCTTTAAAAGGACAAACGTTTTTCCCTTACTAAAACGTATTTTTTGGTTATAAAGAAAATGATAAGAACTTTGTTTAAATTAAATCCGCTTTGCATGGAGTCCAAGATAACGTGGTTATATGAAGACTCTTACGATGCAGACAACGCTTCAGGATGGTGAGCCATACAATCAATACTGTCGTTTGTTGTGCAAATTACATGAAATTTAAAACAGATTTAATAAAAGTGTAATTTACTTTCGGAGAAGTTAATAAAGTAGACTCTGTGTTGAAGTTAAATCCACATTTGTCCACATATCTGTGCTAAGAAATTCCACAAGAGAAAGGGGGGCGGTGAAGATCAAACCCGAGATACGAGACTCTGATATCATATAAAGAATCACTTCAAGCTAAAATCTTAATATGTTGGGTGGATTTTTTTTTATGATTTATATTATTCTCTAATATTATGCACTTATGCTTCGGTCCAAAGCTTAAATTACCATCCACATCAAATAAATAATAATAGTAATAAATAAAAGAAAAGAAAGTAATGAAGAAATATATTATAATAATAAAATCCTACCCTAAGTAAATTGCACCCAAAAAAGAAGAAGAAAAGAACTTTATTATAATTATGAAAGTGTCGAGACTTGATGGTGGGAATTTAATGCAAGTGTGTAGGCTTAAAGAAAAGCAACGAAGCCTCGCATTCATGATTTTGCCTTTTATCTACTTTCATGTTTATTTGTCTAAAAAAAACTAATAGAAAGCAAAGGCCCACAATGCATAATACAAATAAGATACTTTGTTTATATAAAAGCAAGAGAAGTCCACCAAAAGGAGTCTAATGTGGCCTAACCGCCTAAGTTTCCCTTTTATTTTTAGTTTTTTCTAGAAAGAAAAAACCTAACCCAAAGGACCCCACTATTAATACATCATAAAAAAAAAAAAAAAGTCTAAACCGAAGGTACGGTCATTGAAACTTATACAGTACACACAAGTCTTTCTTTACATGACACAGGTCTATGTTTGTAGTCTCTTAGTGCCTGTTTGGATCCTCTCTTTTTTAAGCTAGAAGCTACTTATAAGCATAAGATAGGTCAAACAGGTTTTGAGAAAAGCTCTTTTTTCTATAATGAAGAAAAAAGCTGAAAATTAAAAGCTCCTAGGAGGAGCTTTTTTTTAAGCTCTTATCTGTTTTTCTTAAATTGTGTGCTTTTTTTTTAAAATGAAGAGTGATAAAGATAGAGAGAGAGATAATTTTCTTGAAATATGTGCTTTTAAGTAAATTTTAAGCTAAAATTTTCATGTAATTTTCAAACAACTTTTAGCTTCTTTTTTTAAGCTTTTTTTTAGCTTTAGCTTATAAGTAGCTTCTAGCTTAAAAATAAGAGGATCCAAACAGGCTCTTATTAAACCCGGCCCGGTTATTGACCCGGTCGAGGTATTAGGTCATTGGGTCACTGATTCAATCAGTGGGTCACTGGTTCAACCGCATGACCCGGTAAGTATATATAAAGGGTTTATTTTTTCTAAAGTTACTTTAGATAACTTTATCTAACGTTCATCGAAACAACGTCGTTTTGGAGCGAAAATCATGGTATTTTACAATTTTAATTTATTTCAGGGTTATAATAGTCTTTATCATTCTAATTTTTTAATTTTTCAACCCCAAAACGACGTCGTTTCGATAAGCATTAGACAAAGTTGTCTAAAGTAACATTAGATATTTTTTTCTCATATATAAATCTATAATTTATATTTAAAAAACTATAAATATACTTAAATACTTGTAAAAAAATGATACCAAAACATGAAAATAATAAACTATACATCATTGTTCAACAAAAGATCAATCAAACATATAATATTTGTGATACTAGTATTTCAGGTTTAATAAACGACATTTCTAACTATAAATTAAATCAAAATTCCTGCATATTGCATAATCAAGATAATATTAGTGTTGTAGGTACATAATCTATATAAGTTAATAAACTACAAATTACTCAAATATTTCAAAAAAAAATAAATCATTTGTGTTTGAAAGTATAAAAAGAAGATATCATTTGATGAAAATAAATTAGTTTTTTTTTATAGGCCGGGCCGGGTCATCGGTTGAACCGACCGGGTCACCGATTTTTACATAAATCGATCGGGTCGCACCGATTTTGTAACATGACCGGTCCAATATAAAAACCGGACCGGTTCACCGATTTTCGGGTCGACCCGGTTTTTACAACACTGGTCTTAATCACATTCTAACTCAAATCAATAAAGTAATAATAAACAAAAAGAAAAGGATTTCGGTGCTACATGAAGGAAGATGTGTCGGAAGTGATGATTGTTTATATATAAATATGGCACTAATGTCAAAATTTATAAATTATACACAACGTTTACACACTTAGCATCAAACAATTCGTCGCACATGTTCACTAAGTCAGCAATAAGAAAAAGAAAAGAAAAGAAAAACGCGAGGGGAATGAGCATGTGTTCTTTTTAACCTTTTTGCCCTTGATTAAATTAAAAATTATCATTTTGATCTCGTACTAAAACATATTACTCAATTGCCCCTGTTTAATCATTGATCGAGTAATATACTCGAGTATAGGAGTTGGATACTTGAGTATATTACATGAAACAGTAAATACTCGGGTACACTGGTAACATACTCGAGTATTGTTCGTGAGCTGGAATTGCTGATGCATTATTTACTCGAGTACAAAACTTGTGTACTCTAGTATATTGCGCGGGGTGGATTTTTTATAAAACGCCCATTTCATTCATTCTTCCCCCTCATCATACGCGAGTACATCTCCGAATAGGAGGAAAAATTTTGTGTTCACCCTTGTTGACACACTGAAACCGATCGGACCTTCCTCCACCATCATCATTCTTGAGTTGTTCAACCGATTGAAATCTGATTTAGGTATTTTTTGGGCTTTTTTTATAACCCTAACCGAAATCCATGTGTTTTTCCTCAAAAATTTTGTTTGTTTGTTTGGTTTTTGGGTTGTTTAGTTGATTGAAATGTCTACATTGTTATGAATAAGAGTTGTGGAGGCAAATTTATTAACCCTAGCTTGTCCATTTTGGGGATTTTTCTTTTGGCCGAATTCTTCACTAATTTTTTTTTTTTGTTATTTTGTATATTGTGTTGTCGATTGAACCTTTGTGTTTTTTTAGGTTTGAAATTGTGAAAATGGCTAATTGATGTGCATCCAAGAAAGCTGTGACCACCGAGTGGAGGACAAAGCGCCAACATGATGGGTCCTCATCCTCTCAGCCAAGCCGACTGTGGAGGAGGCCCTTGACATGACATTCAGATATTTATTTCAAAATGATCAGGTGGAGCATACTCGGTTCGTGAAGTCCTTCATAAGTCGCCCAATGTGTGAGCCGAAATCACTAGATTCGGCGTTCTTTATCATGGAAGGGTTCCACACTGTGACACTATTGAGACATACACATCTCTTGGTGCTTGTAGAGATGGAGTGCTCATATTCAGAGGTTATGGTGAGGGTGTTCTACCATAACCTCCACTACTCACGGGGCGAGCTGACATCCCACGTTTGTGGAATTGATATTGTCATGACTGCCCCTATGTGGACGGAGATCCTCGGCTTCAACTTTGATAGTTGACCAGATGTAGCCATGTACAACATAGACTCCCATGCTATTTTTTATGGTTATGATAGGGAGGCGGTCTTCGTTGAGACTCAGAAGGCTGATGTAGAGCCTGGTCAGTATGCTCAGTATCATATGAGAAATTTGTCTGTGTCTGCCCACATATTGCATTATATCATTACACATATCATGTTCCAGCACCTGCAAAATCACGCAAAGGTGTTGCAGGGTGATTTTGTTATTATTTGGGCCATACTTCACCAAATTAAGGTGAACTAAAGGCACTATATATACATACTAATGAATAAGGCTACGAAGTCCATAAAGGTTGTACTTCCCTATGCATACCTGGTGTAGAAGATATTGCATAGATTTGGTGTGCCTATGTATACTGAGACCCTAAAGACTCACACGGGTTGGAATGCCAAGTTTGGCAAGCGTCTACTGCAGAGGAGGTGGGTGTGGCATTGTAAGTTTGCACTTGTACCGCCTGAAGTCCCCCGTGATGATGATGCACAGATGGAGGATGCACTTGCTAATGACAATGATGGTCATGCTGGCGCTGCTGACGATACTAATGCACCTGCACCTCTCCCTCGCATCCGGCCATCTCCTCCTCCAGCTTCTGAGGGTGAATGGATCATTGATCATGTCATGACATCCATGCACAACTTGATGTGGGGCCTTGATACCTTGACACATAACTTTAACGGGGCGTTTGGTACAAGAGAAATTTTTATTTGTCCGGGAATCTCGATTTTCAAAAATATGATTTTTGAATTCAGTTTACGATAATATCTGGAAATTTAAAATTTAGAAAAATTTAGTTTCCCGGGAATCCCTCAAAATCCCGCGTACCAAACGGCCCCTAAGGGATTTAGACATGGCCAAGGTAGGTGGCGGTCTGAGATGTAGTTGAGGGTGAAACGCTTGGAGGCAAGGTATAGACAGGGCCCATACACTGTGGAGGAGCCTGCTATTGCTGTTGAGTTTACTATTGAGGAGTCTGCTTCTGAGGAGGAGGGGGATGATGAAGATGAGGTGATGTACTCGGATACAAGGCATTGGGGCTTTTTTTATGTATTTAGGGTTTATTTTGATGTATTTAGGGTTTTTTTTATGTATTTAGAGTTTATTTGGACTCACTCAGGATCTTCATGTATTTAGGGTTTATCATGTACTTGGAAGTTTATGTAATGAAGTTTTATTAATTAAATTATTGTTTCTTAATTGATCCTTAACTTTATGTTACATTTTAGAATAAATATTGTTATTTTGATGCTTAAAATGTATCTGAATGACAGCTAACTCATTTTACATGTAAAAACCCTTTCCCCAGTCCAAATGCGTTAGACTATGTCAATTGACTCAAGTTTAGGTCATTGCTTGACCTAAATGACAACTTGGTATGTTGAAACCAAGTTGCCTTTAATGGTTTTGTACTGTTATGCACCCAGGACCGTCTATAACCCTTATAAAGCATGATATTTTTGTTAGAAGAAATAACAACACAAATATAAAATGTTAAATAAAAATTAAAATTTACTAACTTACCACTACTAATTGGGTCAACATGAAGTGGTTACATAGCTGGGGAACTTAGGTTCACTAAGTTAGTGTCAGCGTCAAAATCACCCTTGGCATCAGTATCTGATGTGTCACCTAGTGGAATAACACTCTTTGGTTCTCCATCCTCATTGTTTTCCATATCCTCCTCCTCCTTATCCTTTTGTCCCTCCCCCAATGCTAACTGACTTAACACCTGTACAGGTGCAGATTGACCAACAACTCTGTCTTCTTTACCAAAATATAGTGTAGTGCTTGTATGAATGGGTAAAGATGAAGGCTGACTAGAATCAACTTCAACATATATCTCAATAAAATTTTGTACTTTCATGTCAACAAATGTATTTATGACACACTCCACATCTTCATAATCATTAATATCATTACCAATGTAGTATATTGTATCCTTGTCAACTATACTCCTGCACCTAGCTATCAAGATATAAGTGCATTGGCTGCCTTGTAGCCTCAATTTTTGGTGAATTCTCCCCTTAAGTTCATTGTATATAGTGGCTCGTTTGATTTTCATCGTTTTTGTTTTTCCTTCAAATTAGACATCATTGGGATCTTCATATTGCCTCCTATTGTGGTAGAAACTGCAAGATAGGTGTTTGAACTTGAGCACATCTTTCATATGAAATTGGGTCTAAGGTTTGGCTTGGGTTCAGAGTTTTGAAAAAAATAGAATATGTAAGTGTAATGACAACGATTTCACACGATAAAGGCTTTGGAGACGGTAGGATTAAATACAATTTGATGGCTTGGAATAGAGATGAGAAATGAGAGAGATTTTGGGGTAGAAATTGGGTAAATGATAAATGAGGTTGAAACCCACTCTTATTGTTGTTTCTACTCGATAATTACTGGAGTACATGAGGGGAGTACTCGAGTAACTAATTACATATTCGAGTATCAAGGTTCTATACTCGAGTATAAACCCATGAAACATATGATCAGCTCCAACTCGTGAAATATACTCGAGTATATGGGTTGTGTACTCGAGTATGAATTGTAGTCAACTGTCAAACAAGGGCAGATTGATATTATATTTAAAAAAAATGTCAAATTTTTTAAGTACTTTAGACCTAGGGGCATAATGGTAATTTTTAATTAAATAAAGGGCACAATTGCCAAAGTGCCTGAGGATGAGAGCTTACCTCCTTGTACTTTTATTCAAAAACAAACAAAATACTTAATTGAATATTTCTCTGTAGCCTTAGTAGGAGAGTAAATAGGTCAGTCGGCCTAATATATATAGTTAAATAGAAAAAAACGTAGGCTTAAAAAAGCCTATTTAGAAAAGGAGATTATAGACTTTTTTTACATGAAAGGCCTATAAGTCTACAAATTAGCCTATATCATATTATATATTTTAAATAAAATAAATAGATTATTATTTTAATAATTTTGAATAAAAAAATAATATTATTTTAATTATTTTTTTTAATTATTGAATGTCTTATAGGTTTAAATAGGTTGACAGGCCTAGGTCAAGACTTTTATTTTTTAAATATAGGTCAGACCAGACTTATAGTATGAGCCTACACAAAACTATAAGACCAAGTCATATCTAAATTATTTTACACAAACCTAACCTATTTAAACCAAAGCATAACTTATGGCCCGTTCGGATGAGCTTTTAAAAAAATGACTTTTTATGCATTGCTTTTTTTTTAAATAATTATTTCGAAAAGGTAAAGTTATTTTACGTTTGGATGTATGATCTGAAAATCACTTTTACATAAAAAATTGTTTGGATGTTAAAATAAAAAAAAAAACTTTTTATATATTAAATTACAATAAAGGAGAGATAAAATAGTATGATCGTAGGATAAGTAGAGATAAAATAATATGATCGTAAGATAAGAAGAGATAAAATAGATATGATAGGATAAGGTTAAAATTGTATTTTAAACATTTATATAATCTTTTTTCCAAATATATATATATATATATATATATATATATATATATATATATTATCTTTTAATTTCTGTTTTTTTCAAAAGCAACCAACTACTGGCATTTTAACTTTTATTTTAAATTTTGCTTTTTAAAAAAATTGTTATCTAAACATCTAAAAATTCTCAAAAGGACTTTTATTTTTAAAAAAAGGCAATTTTTTTAGCAATAAAAGCTCATCCAAACAGACACTTAATCTAGCCTATTTACATCCCTAAACATCAGTTTTATATGGTGTTCTTTCATCTAAATTTTAGCATCTTGGGTATTTCTTCAACTGCAACACTTAATATCTTTATCTATGTGTATTCCTTCTCCTCTCTGACTTGTGTCGTCCCGTAACCAAAAACCAGACCAAGTTCTTTCTTTTTTGTGTGGTGAAGAATGAATACTTTTTTTTTTTAGTACAAGAAGAATGAATACTTACTCTCTCCTTTTCAGTTGAATTCAGTCCCTACCCTTTTCTTTTTGTTCATCTATCGCCCTTTATAAGAGAACCCAAATGGCGTGGCCGGATCTTCCTGGTGTGCCTATTTTCAAGGCTTAGAACATCAACATCAACATCAACAACACCTTTACCCCAAATTAATTGGGGTCGGTGGTAGATGAACCCACATGAAAGATACAAAACGGTTAAAAAAAAGTAAAAAAGCAAAAAAATAAAAATAAAAATAAAAATAAAAATAAAATAAAATAAAAATAAAAAATATATAAATAAATAAATAAAAATAAACAAATAAAAAATAAAATAAAATAAAATAAAATAAAATAAAATAAAAATATATGTATATATAAATAAATAAAAGTAAAAAAGAAAGGGACAAGAAGAAGTGGGGGAAATGAAGGGGAAAAGGACTAAAAAGGGACCATCTGGAACATAGGAATAACAGCGGGTCTAACCCTCCACCATACTTATAGCTTTTCTCCATTCCTTTCTAAGACATACTGTCCGCCAATCTATATCCCACTCCATTAAATCTTGTTTTACTACTTCCCCCAAGTAAGCTTCGACCTACCTCTGCCTCTTTTTGTGTTTAGCTCTTGGTAACAAACTTCTGTTCTTACAGGAGCATCCATGGGTCTTCTCATCACGTGCCCAAACCACCTCAATCTATGTTCTCTCATCTTCTCGGATACCGGTACTACTCCGACCTTTCGTCAAATATCTTCATTTCTTATCTTATCCATCCTTGTGTAACCACACATCCACCTTAACATCCTCATCTCTGCTACTCCCATCTTATGCTCATGTTGCCTATGTGCTGGCCAGCATTCCGCTCCATATAGCATTGCCGGTTTTACTGCCGTTTTATAGAATTTTCCTTTTAACTTCAGGGGGATTTTGCGGTCGCACAAAAATGCAGATGCACTGCGCCATTTCATCCACCATGCTCTGATTCTGTGATTTATATCCTCATCAATCTCTCCACCGTTTTGTAAAATGGAGCCCAAGTATTTAAAAGCATCTTTTTTGGACCATTTCAAAATTCTGGGCTATTGTAGAAAGATACTAGGCCAATGACTCGGTTATTGAACAGTTCGGAGTGCTGGGTCAGTCATGGATTTAACCTGTGGATCATTGATTCAACCGCATGACCCGGATATATATATATATATATATATATATATATATATATATATATATTAATTTGGGATACTAGTTATAATTTTTTATTTTGAATTAAAATAAATATAAACATATTATCATTAATAAATAAAAATAAAGATGCACACATGTGAATAGAAGAAAAAATGATACATGAAAATATAAAAGATTTCAAAATTATTAAAAAAAATTTTGTGGGTCTGAAGTTAGATTTGACCCATTGAGTTCAAAAAAGATTGAATCGGCCCAAATTTTCAAAACCCTAATATTCTCCTTTCACATTTAACATTTCCTTCCAATCTAAGATAGAAAATAGCAGTAGCAGCCTCTATTGATTTTTTTGCTAGAAACGAAACTAGCATATAAATGGTTTTTGCATGTCACTAACTCGCAAAGTCCAGTCGTTTGTGTCTCATAAACCCTGATCTGGTTTTCGCTGATTAGTCCTCTTGTCTGTTTTTTGGTTTTCTCTTTTCTGGTTTGTTTTTTGGTTTTCTATCTTTTGGTTCCATTTCTGGTTTCGTTTCTGATTTCATTTCTGGTTTTCTCTTCTGGTTCCATTTCTGATTTTTTTTTTGTTTCTTAAGGTTGTGCCAAAAAAATACATATTCATCACTACTTACGTTATCAATGAAGTATTATCTTGAGTGTTTTTTGAATCGGCAGGTCACCGGTTTAAACAAAACTCGGTCAGGTCGCACCGAGTCAATCCCGTTCATACCGGTTCACCTGCAAGTCTATCCAATATGCTACCCGGATCGGTCACACAACCAATTTATCAATTTTCGGATTGAACCAACCGGTCCGGTCTGATTTTTACAATACTGTACTAGGCATAGGTACAACTATAATTCCTTTTTTTCATGATCGGGGTTCCCTTCCGTTGTCAATTTTTCCCTGCACTCCTCCGTCAAAATGTCAAAAAATGTGTGCTTCTTGATTGCCAAAGATAATCCTCGGGCCTTGTGCATGTCCCGTGTGCAGGCTGGACATCGTGTGACATATGAATAGGGTTCACGGCACGTTACAAACAGACCTCAAGGATTTGAGTACCCCACAACGGACATGTACATAGTGGTGAGAAATGCTATTAAACTCGACTCGGTCTTTAATCCGGTCAAAGTATTAGGTCACTGAATCAATTGCATGACTTAATAAATATATATAAATCTATAATTTATATTAAAAAATTATAAATATATTCAAATATCCATAAAAATATATATCAATTCTAAATATTTTAATATAAAAAATAATAAATTACACCTGTTCAACCTAATTCAAGCTGTATTGTCTATACTCTATAGGCTTGTGAGATACTTTTTCGCTTTTTTTCATTTTTGTCATATACAACATTTTGTAGTGATATCCTTATATGAACTTTAAAGTTGAAACAAATCCTCCTCAAACTAAAAGTCAAAATCAATATACCCCAAATTCCAATCTCTTATCTTCAAACCATAAAATCTCATCGCCTTCAAGTTTACCCAAAACATCAATGCAATTCGAATAGCATTTAGCTTCCCCCTCTCTGCGTCCCCAGTCACTAATACTCCAATCCCAATAACAAGATCAACCAGTAAATGGCTAAATGCAATTAAACCCATCAATGAAATTCTAGTAGCGCTTACAATAATTCTTCTGCTCTCATTAAAAAACGAAGACAAATTTACTTCAATCAACAATCTCATTCTCATATGAGATGAAAGCAAAATAAAAAATGCTCATGCAATCTCGCTTTAATGCATGGGCACTAGCTGAAGAATCCATTTTCCAGCATATAACGATACTTGTAGAACCCAATGATAGCCTATATTTCCATACCAGAAAAGAAAGGTGGAAAGTTGCAGTTTTTCTTGGTGGTTTGTCTTAGAAGATATATTCATCGTTTGAACTCCCACATCAACCAAAACGTGAAAAAGCTAGCGCTTTATAACTCTTCTGAAACAGACACGTGATAACTTCTGTTCGGTAGTGACTACTTATAAGATTTGTGGTTTTTAATAATGGGCCGGTTCACTGATTTCCGAATCAAGCCGGTTGGTGTAGGTCCGTTTTAATAAGATTGATTTTTTTTATAATAATTTGTGACATTCATCTTAGCTCTCCTTCCCAACCAGATCCAAGTTGCAATCCTTCCATGCTATTTGGATTTTCGACTAGTTCAAAGAAAAATAATTTAGTTAACTAGTTCAAATGGCATTAAACAAATATAGACCAACAGGGGAAAGATTTTCTAATAGAAAACTCCAATGAATAGTCCTTGTTGTTTATATAAAGAGGATTACGAATGTCATGCACAGGAATGAATCCATTTTCCTGTAAAGACAATATTTGTAGTCCCCATTGATTTTTTTAAAAAAATATATATATATTTGAGACACTATTTTTTATCTATCTATAGCATAATGTAATAAATAACAATTATAAATCCCTTATGTAAAAAATGAAAATGACCTACACCTTTTTGGTGCAATTGTTATAGGTATATTCATGTTAAAAGAAGAATTTTTTTGAAACTTAAAAAGAATTATACAAAAAAAATATGGGTTAAAATAATTTTTTATCCCTTTTTAGTAAAAGAAAATACCGAGTTCAGTAGATCGTATTATTAAAGAAATTTAACTGTATTGATTTTCATCATCAAATCGGTTTTTGAAAATGCATGCAAAAGTTTAACATTTTGCAAAGAATGTGATACGAACCTATGTCATGAGACATGCCAAATGTGAGACTCACCACTAGAATACAAATAGTTATTAGCTAAAATGGACCATTTAATATATTTATTATATAATTTAACGAGATAATTTAAGGTAGGGTCGAACCATTGACATGAGGTTGAAACAACCTACTACTTATCACTAGGCAGGTCATGCAGGTCAACCAATGACCTACTGATTGAATCAATAACTTACTAGTTGAACCAATAACTCACTGACCCGGTAACCCGATCGAGTCGATAAGTGGTCTGGGTTTAATAACATTGGAAGGGCCAACAGGGAGACAACAGCGTACTGTGGTTTGAAAGTGACTCTTTTTCTATTTATTTTTTTGAATTTTTTTTATTTATTCATTATTCTTCCTTTATTTTTGAGTTATTATTTTCTTAAATTTTTAAATTTGACATGAAAAATTGGGTGTTCACAGCTGCCACTCTTTATTTGCCTCTTACTAGATAATATAATAATAGACTAAGTTTATATATTTTATCGTTGTAAAGAACAAATAAAGACATGAACACTGATTTTTGTATCATACATACAGAGTAACTAAAACTAGACGTATTAACGAATTTAAACCATGCAATGTCTGAACTTGAAAATTAAATTGTTGAACCTCTAACATGAATCTGAATTATATAGCCTTTGAGCTTGAAAATTAAATTGTGATGAGCCTGTGAGCTTGCAAATAAATAACATGAATATGAAATACTTGGCCTTTAAGCTAATGTGATGAGCCCCTGAGCCTGGAAATTAAATGCAATGAGCCTTTGAACTCGAAAATAAATAACATGAATTCCTCATACTAATGGGATGAGCAACGGGATGGGCGTAACACCCCGTGTATACCCGGATTGTTAATCATATTACGGTATTAAGCGCAGCTCAATTAAATGCGGAAGCTAGTTTTTTCTTTCCAATTATGACGTCATTATATTAACCATGTTGATTACTTAATCCATTTTCAAAAAAAATGCTTATATGTAATTACAATAAATAACTAACTGAAATACCTCATATATAAATGTGTATCTAAGTCACGGATCTACAACACGTAATCCGGACAGTATCCTGATACATTATACAAATCAAATCTAAAAGAACATAGTCAAGTCAACTTGGCATGGACAATCCCCATGCTCACCAAATAAACAGCATAATCATCAAGTCTCAAATACAATAGTCATAGCAGAAATTAGACATGATCCTACAAGGTAACTAAGGCATCAAACATATATCAGTCAGCTCAGCTCCAGCCTCCTGCCGCCCGAGGTCTTAACCTCCGAGGTACCTGAACCTGAAAATGTGCTCCAAACGTGGGGTGAGATCTCTAAAAAGAAATCTCAGTAAGACAAAGGGTCTTCCAGGACTCTTCCGCCCCAAGCTCACTTATAAGTATAAATATAAGTTCGAAAACAGTATTTACAATGCATGTTCATGTTAAGACATTTAAGTCATGACAATATATTTCTTCTTCAACGAGCCAAGTACTACAACTCATTAATCATGTGATGTATGCAAATGCGGTTCGACTGACCAGGGAACATGATAGGGATTATGCACGTCTGCAACCTATCTAAACATAAGGGTCGCAGCCTTGTGACTTACACACCAGGGTCGTACCTGATCGTGTAAGTAATCAACATCACATTCATATATTACATCAACAGTTAATTTAACATATCTCAGGCATATATCAATGCATATTTCATTTTCATAAAAGCATACATGCATATAAACCACCCTCCCATGGAGGTTGGTGGAACAAGCAACAGATCAATCCGAGGACACGAGTGCTTACCTCTCAAGCTATTAATCCACAAATGAGTCCACAATAGTCCAAGGTCCAAACACAGCACAATTACAATATGTTTAGACCAAAAACATCATCAATATCCATACTCTTTAAGGTTCATTTCGTTATGACAACATTTCCTTTTACGTTTCATGCCATTAGGCTTCTCACAAAGCCATAAGCCCTTAATCCAATTGATTCTGACTTAGTTTAATTATTACAGAGGTTCAACTTAACCAATTATGGTTCCATAAACCCAAAATCCCATTCTGTATGAACAGAACAGTGACCATCTCGAAATTCTCAGAATATCCAGATGTTTGTTGAGGCCATATCAGGATATCATATCCGGATATTTCACGACAGAACGCAGTTTTTGCTTTTCGCGAGGTATCCCTTCCAAGGTTCCGTTTTTAAGACTTTTAAACGTTAAAGCATGCATCTTTAAGCACATTTAGGTCAGTGATCATGCTAACTAATTTATCCTACCATTTTACATGCCAAGACTTCACTTTTATCAAAGGAACTCATGAACCAAAGTAAGAACATACCCCTAACAGCTCAAAACAGCAACAAAGAAGGTGTCTTGATGGTTTCTATATCACTCTACAGTGCAGCAACACATGGCCACGAAAATGAGCATCAAGGTTGGTCTTTTACTCCACAAGGTAGCTTCTTGGAGCTTCAATGGCCAAAGAAAGAGGTTTTCTGTAACACCCCGTATATATCCGGTAAAGTTATCATATCATCGTATTAAGATGCGCTTAATTAAAAATGCGGAATATCTTTTTCTTTTCATTTATGACGTCATTATCATTACCAATTTGCTTAATTAATCAATTAAATAAAACCATGCCTGTATGTAAATTGCAAAAAACAGCTAACTGAAATACCTCATTAATTAAAATAACAGATATAAGTCTCTAGTCACGGAACTACAACACATAGATCGGACAACCTACTAAGTTATACAACTCAAGGTACTAACATAAAGTGGCATGGACAAACCTCATGCTCACCCAAATAAGGCAACAAGCCCAACATAAGTCTCAACATCAACAGCATAATAATAAGGCAGAAAACATAAACAGCATCCAATCCAGACATGTCAGCATAATAAACAGCAATATCATCAACTAAGCTCTGGCCACCTGCCGCCAGAGGCATCAGCCCCCATACTACCTGAACCTGAAATAAGCGCCCCAAACGTGGGGTGAGATCTCTAACAAGAAATCTCAGTAAGACAAGGGGTCCTCAATGATCTTCCACCCTAAGCTCACTTATATGTGCAATATAAGTTCCAAAACAGTTTAACAATATCATTTCCAAAATAGTGCAATGCAGTAGATAATCATGTCATGTGTGTCAATACAATAATCTACTGACCAGAGAAATGTAGGAATACGTCTATTACCCACACAGTACGCGTCCTGCAGTACCTACCCTTAGGATACCATCCCATCTGGTGAACACCACATACATATCATAAGCCATTGCACAATATAAGCTTAAAAGCATTTCAATATATCAAAGCATGTAACACAGCATGCATATAACCATTTCCCCATGGGACATGGTGGAACCACAACATGGCTAAACCAAGGACATAAAAGTTTACCTTGCAAGCTAGCTATCCCAGCCAAGGCTTCACACAAGCCACAAGCCCTTAATCACTTGATTCTAACTTAGTTCAATTATTACAGGAGTTCAACTTCCTCAATCTAGTGTCCACAAACCCCCAAACATCAGATCTGGATGAACAGTAAACTACTGTTCCTCGCCAACCCAGAATATTCGAATATTTTTTGGGGACATATCCGGATATCAATATCCGGATATCATATTCGCATATGCAAATTCGGATATCATATCCGGATATCCATATTCGGATATCAAAAGACCCCATATCCGGATATCAATATCCGGATATCATATCCAGATACCAATATTCGGATATTCATATCCGGATATTTCATGACAGAATGCAGTTCTGCATTTCGTGAAGATATCCTTCAAAGGTTCCACTTTTAACACTTCCAAACGTTAAAGCATGCATCTTTACTCTGTTTTAAGTTCACATACTAGTGGGTTACTTGTTTAACTCGTTAAACATACCAAAACATTAACTTTAACCCATTAAATTCATGATCAAGGTTGGTGACACTTACCAAAGCTCACAACTCAGCAAGAAAGGCTCTTGGAGCTCACCATATTGCTTCTACAGTTCTGACTCACAAGGCACACGAAAATACCACACAAGATGAGTTCTTTCTCTACAAGGATCACACTTTGAAGCTCAAAATGCCAACCCCAAGCTCCCACAAGCCAACCCTCAAAGGCAGCACCGCCACACACTCAACCAGAGGCTACAAGTCAGCAAGGAAGTCACTCACAACCTCACAAGACCAACCCACACAAGGCAAAGGTGTTTAGAGATGAAGAGATGAAGCAAAGGTGACAACTTGGTCACAAAAATGGTGAAGAAATGCCATGAACCCAAGAACCAGCTGACCAGCCACCAACAACTCACGTAGGATCAGAATCTCTAGGGTTCTGTGCCCAAAGAATAAGTATATATAGCCCACTTAAGCCTTTAACACACAGTATTAACATTAATTGCTACGCTTAGCATTTTAATCCCAAACTTAGGATTCGTAACCTACTCAATTTTACAAGAATTATCATATTTTTCTTATATTTTTTGCAGCACCTTTCCAGTACGCGCTTTTCATAACCAGTACCAGTTTCTGGCACCAGTTCTCATTATTTTAACTTGAAACTTGTTTTACAAGTCCTATATATTATTCTAGGAATTATCATGCACTTATTATAATTTTCTGGGATACTTTTTCGGTACGCATTTATACCGACTAGCAGAATCAGTATCTGCGCTTTTCGTCCGAAAAGCGACTTTCAGCATTATTAACCACTTTCTATAATTATTTAAGCCTCATAATAATTATTAGGGTCAATTATGGAATTATTTCCTAATTTCACATAATTAATTAATTAACTTCCTTAATTAACGATGCGAGTTCTTACATTCACCCCACCTTTTCAGGATTTTGCCCTCCAAATCAGAAACATACCGGTCTCGAAACTCGGGGTACTGCCGGAGAAGCTCGTTCTCGCGCTCCCAAGTACACTCCTCAGGAGTTCTTCCAGTCCACTGCACTTTGACCATCGGAATGATCTTGCTCCTCAGCTGCTTCTCGCCACGATCGAGAATCATGAGTGGTCCGACGGGAGTTTTCAAGTTCTCCCGAACCTCCACATCTTCCGGCTGCACCACGTGCGAAGGATCCACTACATACTTCCGAAGCTAGGACACGTGAAACACGTCGTGGATGTTGGCCAAGTTCGGAGGCAAGGCAAGCCGGTAGGCAACAGGTCCTACTCTACCAAGGATCTGGTATGGCCCAATATATCGCGTGCTCAGCTTCCTCACTCTGAGTGCCCGTCCAACACCGGTGACAGGTGAAAGTTTCACAAACACGTGCTCACCCTCACTGAACTCCAGTGGACGATGCTTAACATCATAATAGCTCTTCTGGTGATTCTGCGCCTGCTTCAACTTTTCCCTGATCATCTGGATCTGCAGGGTGGTATCTTGGACAAAGTCCAAGCCAAAAAATTCACGATCTCCAATCTCAGACCAGCAGGTAGGAGTTCGACACCTCCTACCATACAACGCCTCGTAGGGCGCCATGCCCAGGCTAGCATGAAAGCTGTTGTTATACGAAAACTCAACCAACGGAAGGTACCTATCCCATGCTGAACCCTGCTCCAACATGCAAGCCCTCAACATGTCCTCCAAGGTCTGGATGGTCCTCTCAGTCTGTCCATCAGTCTGAGGGTGATAGGCATTACTCAATCTCAACCGCGTACCAAAAGCCTCCTGCAGCGCCTCTCAGAACCGAGATGTGAACTTCGGGTCCCTATCACTAATGATACTCTCGGTCACCCCGTGAAGCCTCACAATCTCGCGAACATACAGTTTGCCCAACTGCTCAGTAGTGAAGCTCACCTTCACTGGAAGAAAATGGGCAGACTTCGTCAGTCTGTCCACAATGACCCATATCGAGTCACAGCCAACCTGAGTCTTAGGCAAACCCACTACGAAGTCCATGGAAATGCTCTCCCATTTTTATTCAGGAATCTCAAGAGGTTGAAGTTTACCAAACGGCTTCTGGTGTTCAATCTTCACCTTATGGCAGATCAAACACTTGGACACAAAAACAACGATGTCCTTCTTCATTCCTGGCCACCAGAAATTTCCCTTCAGGTCTTGATACATCTTTGTAGCACCAAGGTGAACAGTAAACTGACCCTTATGGGTCTCTGCCATAACCTCTTCGATCAAAGGACCTCGAGGAACAACAATCCGCTTCTGAAACAACAGAAGTTCGTCCTCTCTCCAAGACACACCGTCTTGGATCTTCACGTAATCGAGACACTCTCTATGCACTTGCACCTCTTGGATCTTGTCCATAAGCTCATTCTTGACTCTCACAGTCTCCATCTCGAGAAGTGAACCCCCAAACAAAGAAGTCACTTTCAGATCTCGAAACTTCTCTATGATGTCGAAGTCACCCATCGTCAAACTGGATAGACTCACGGATTTCTGACTCAAAGCATCAACTACCATATTGGCCTTGCCAGGATGGTACTTCAACTCAAAGTCGTAGTCCTTCAGAAACTCCATCCATCTCCTCTACCTCATGTTCAATTCCTTATGATCAAACAGATACTTCAAGCTCTTGTGGTCACTGAACACAGCAAACTACATACCAAACAGATAATGCCTCCAAATCTTGAAAGCAAAAACAATCGCAGCCAACTCCAAATCATGAGTCGGGTAGTTCTCCTCATGAGGTTTCAACTGTCTCAAAGCAAAAGCAACAACTCTACCAAACTGCATCAAAACACAGCCCAGCCCCTTTCCAGAAACATCACAGTAAGGCTCAAACTACTCCTCAGGATCAGGAAGGATCAACACAGGTGAAGTCGTCAATCTCTCCTTCAACTCCTGAAAGCACTCCTCACACTCGTGAGTCCACACAAATGGAGTCTCCTTTCGGGTAAGGCGAGTCAAAGGGAAAACCATCGTGGAGAATCCCTTGATTAACCTCCGATAGTAATCTTCCAAACCTAAGAAGCTTCTCACTTCCGTAACTGTCTTGGGTCTCTCCCAATCCAGCACAGCCTCGATCTTGTTGGGATCCACTGCAACTCCATCTGCTGAAATCACATGCCCCAAAAACTTGACTGATTTGAGCCAAAACTCACACTTAGATGGCTTAGCATAAAGCTTTTTCTCTTTCAGCACTTGCAGAACAATCCTCAAATGCTCCACATGCTCCACATGCTCCTCCTCAGTCTTGGAGTAAATCAAGATGTCGTCAATGAAGACAATCACAAACTGATCCAGAAACGACTGGAAAATCTTGTTCATGTAATCCACGAACACTGCGGGTGCATTTGTGAGTCCAAAAGGAATCACCAAATACTCAAAGTGACCGTATCTTGAACGAAACGCGGTCTTAGGGACATCCTCCGGCTTCACCCGAATCTGATGGTATCCGGACCGGAGATCAATCTTCGAATACACACAAGCACCCCTAAGCTGATCCAATAGATCGTCAATCCGAGGAAGGGGATACTTGTTCTTGATCGTCACCTTGTTCAACTGCCTGTAGTCGGTGCACAATTGCATTGTCCCGTCCTTCTTCTTCACAAAGATGACCGGTGCTCCCCAAGGAGACACACTCGATCGAATGAAATCTTTCGCTGAAAGATCCTCAATATGCTTCTTCAGCTCTGCCAACTTCGGTGGCGACATCCGATATGGAGCTAATGAAATAGGCCCTACACCAGGCAACAAGTCAATAGAGAACTCTATCTCCCTCTGAGGCAAAAAATCAGGAATCTCCTCCGGAAACACTCCGAGGAATTTCCTCACCACAGGAATACCAGTGATATCCTTCTGTGTCCCACTCACCAAACCTCCCAACATGACATATATGAATGCCCCTGCTGTCAAGGCCTTCCTAGCCTACAGCAAAGAAATAAATGGCGAGGAACTAGCTGTGGAATCACACGGAGACATCACCACGCGCTTTGCTCAGCAATCAATCAATGCACAGTTTCTGGACAACCAATCTATGCCCAGAATAATGTCCAAGTTAGCCATCAGCAACCCAATTAGATCTACCGAGAACTCGCGGCCATCCCACTAAAACGTTACATCGCGATGAACAGTGGTAGCATCACACTTTTCTCCGGTGGCGGTAGTCACCCGCAACGGTGGAGAAAGCACAGACATGGGCAACTCAAGCCCCAAAGCAATCAGGGTTGTAACAAAAGAATGCGTAGCCCCAGAATCAAACAGAACATCAACTGATGAATCTCCAATAGACACAGTACCTCTGACAAGGTTCGAAGCTCTATCCGACTGCTGGCAATCCAACGTGTACACACGTCCAGAAACAAGTGGCACTGCAGGTGCCGAAGTAGCTGCCAAAGGAACCATCTGCAAAGGAACTTCCTGAACAGCTGCAGCTCTCATCGTCGACGACGGACAGTCTCTCGAAAAGTGGCCCTCCTTGCCACACTGGAAGCATACCAACTGCCCCGAAGCACAACGTCCCCCATGCTCCTTTCCACACCCCGAACATCTAGGAGTGGAAGGAGGCCTAGCAACGCTCCCCTGCTGCGGAGAAGTCCTCTTGAACTGACCAGGCGCCTGCCTAGTCGCAAACTGCTTTCCCTTGCCTTTCGGACCAAACTTCCTGTCTCTCCAGGAAGTGGAAGTGGGAGTGGAACTGCTAGTCCCCTTCACCTCAGCAACCTTGGCCCTATTGGCCTTGCTCGTGATGCAGACATCCTCGATGTCTCGACACTGCTGCACAAGTGTCCCAAAGTCTCTCGAAGCTGCTCCAGCAAGACGATCAACAATATCTTCACTAAGTCCCCTGCGGAACTTAGCAGCCAAGAAAATCGGAGTAGGCGAAACCATCCGAAAGGGTGCAAACTTTACCAGCTCATTAAACTTGGCCAGGTACTCGTCAACAGACAACGAACCCTGAACCAACCTGTCGAACTCCCCCTGTTTCCTCTCCTGCGCATCATACAGGAAGTACCGACCCAGAAAACAATCCTCAAAGAATGGCCACGTCATGACATGATCCTGCATCTCGAAAGCACGAGAGGTGTTCATCCACCACTCCTGGGCATCTCCCTCCAGCATATAGGTAGCGAACATCAGCTTCTGCGGATCCGTACACTGCATGACCTAGAATATCTTGTCTAGTGCCTGAAGCCATCTCGCTGCAGCAGTAGGATCATAAGAACCATCAAAAGTAGGTGGCTTATGCTTGCGAAAAGCATTAAGCCAGCGATCAATCACATCACGGTCCTCAGCAGGCTCCAAAAAGGGTTCCATCACCCCTGTGACATGAGTAGCATTACCAATGTGACTCAGGCTTTCATCCTGAACACTAGGTGGAGGCGGCGGTGGTGGTGGCGGTGGAGGTGGTGGCGGAGGGAACTGACCAACAGTAGGCCCAACCCTCATCTCCTCCAACATGACTCTCATCATCGTCATGTTCGCCAGCTAGTTCGCCTCAAGAGCATCCTCTGTGGCCTTCTGGTTCGCTTCTCTAGCAGCGTTCATCATTTCCACGTTGGCCAATCTAGTGGCCTCCTGCATCTCAGCCAATGCAGTCAGGATTGGGTCAGGTTGACCCTCAACAGTCTCTTGTGTTCTCCTTGATCCTACCATGACTCTGCACAAGTTACACAAATTATGAGTTGATCAGGCCCACACAATGTGATCACATATGCATAATCATAATAAAACCCAACCGAGCAAACACACAAGACAGACACAACCAATCATCCTAATCATTGCAATACATACAGGCTTTTCCCTCGAACCATTACTTTGATACCATAAAATGTAACACCTCGTATATATCCGGTAATGTTATCATATCGTCGTATTAAGCTGCGCTTAATTAAAAATGCGGAATATCTTTTTCTTTTTCATTTATGACGTCATTATCATTACCAACTTGCTTAATTAATCAATTAAATAAAATCATGCCTGTATGTAAATTGCAAAAGACAGCTAACTGAAATACCTCATTAATTAAAATAATAGATATAAGTCTCTAGTCACGGAACTACAACACGTAGACCGGAGAACCTACTAAGTTATAAAACTCAAGGTACTAACATAAAGTGGCATGGACAAACCCCATGCTCACCCAAATAAGGCAACAAGCCCAACATAAGTCTCAACATCAACAGCATAATAATAAGGCGGAAAACATAAACAGCATCCAATCCAGACATGTCAGCATAATAAACAGCAATATTATCAACTAAGCTCTGGCCTCCTGCCGCCAGAGGCATCAGCCCCCATACTACCTGAACCTGAAATAAGTGCCCAAACGTGGGGTGAGATCTCTAACAAGAAATCTCAGTAACACAAGGGGTCCTCAAGGATCTTCAACCCCAAGCTCACTTACATGTGCAATATAAGTTCCAAAACAGGTTAACAATATCATTTCCAAAATAGTGTAATGCAGCAGATAATCATGTCATGTGTGTCAATACAATAATCTACTGGCCAGAGAAATGAAGGAATACGTCTATTACCCACACAGTACGCGCCCTGCCGTACCTACCCTTAGGATACCATCCCATCGGGTGAACATCACATACATATCATAAGCCATTGCACAATATAAGCTCAAAAGCATTTTAATATATCAAAGCATGTAACACATCATGCATATAACCATATCCCCATGGGACATGGTGGAACCACAACATGGCTAAATCGAGGACATGAAAGTTTACCTTACAAGCTAGCTATCCCAGCCAAGAGTCCACACAATCTAAAAGTCCAAACACAGCAGTATCACAATCTGTTATGGACCAGTAATATATCAACAATCATACTCTACAAGCATACAACATAAAGACAACGCCTTTCCTTACGTTTTACGTCGTAAGGCTTCACACAAGCCACAAGCCCTTAATCACTTGATTCTGACTTAGTTCAATTATTACAAGAGTTCAACTTCCTCAATCTAGGGTCCACAAACCCCCAAACATCAGTTCTGGATGAACAGTAAACTACTGTTCCTCGCCAACCCAGAATATCCAGATATTTGTCGGGGACATATCCGGATATCAATATCCGGATATCATATCCGGATATCCATATTCGAATATCAAAAGACCCCATATTCGGATATCATATCCGGATACCAATATCCGGATATCATATCCGGATATCCATATTCGGATATTTCACGACAGAATGCAGTTCTGCATTTCGTGAAGATATCCTTCAAAGGTTCCACTTTTAACACTTCCAAACGTTAAAGCATGCATCTTTACTCTGTTTTAAGTTCACATACTAGTGGGTTACTTGTTTAACTCATTAAACATACCAAAACATCAACTTTAACCCATTAAACTCATGATCAAGGTTGGTGACACTTACCAAAGCTCACAACTCAGCAAGAAAGGCTCTTGGAGCTCACCATATTGCTTCTACAGTTCTGACTCACAAGGCACACGAAAATACCACACAAGATGAGTTCTTTCTCTACAAGGATCACACTTTGAAGCTCAAAATGCCAACCCCAAGCTCCCACAAGCCAACCCTCAAAGTCAGCACCTCCACACATTCAACCAGAGGCTACAACTCAGCAAGGAAGTCACTCATAACCTCACAAGACCAACCCACATAAGGCAATGGTGTTTAGAGATGAAGAGATGAAGCAAAGGTGACAACTTGGTCACAAAAATGGTGCAGAAAGGCCATGAACCCAAGCACCAGCTGACCAGCCACCACCAACTCACGTAGGATCAGAATCTCTAGGATTTTGTGCCCAAAGAATGAGTATATATAGCTCACTTAAGCCTTTAACACACAATATTAACATTAATTGCTACGCTTAGCATTTTAATCCCAAACTCAGGATTCTTAACCTACTCAATTTTACAAGAATTATCATATTTTTCTTATATTTTTCGCAGCACCTTTCCGGTACGCGTTTTTCATAGCCAGTACCAGTTTTTAGCACCAGTTCTCATTATTTTAACTTGAAACTCGTTTTAAAAGTCCTATATATTATTCTAGGAATTAGCATGCACTTATTATAATTTTCTGGGATACTTTTTCGGTACGCATTTATACCGATTAGCAGAATCGGTATCTGCGCTTTTCGTCCGAAAAGCGACTTTCAGCATTATTAACCACTTTCTATAATTATTTAAGCCTCATAATAATTATTAGAGTCAATTATGGAATTATTTCCTAATTTCACATAATTAATTAATTAACTTCCTTAATTAACGGTGCGGGTTCTTACATTTTCCAACCCCACAACCAAAGGTATCAGCCTCACATACTCCACACAGTGGCTAACACTTAGAATGTGGTGTCAATCTACCTCCCAAGGCTTGCTCACAACATCTATGGTGATTGTATGAAGAAAATTGGAAGGAAAATGATCACTTGGTTCTCAAGTTGTAGATAGGAGAAGGTGACAAGCTTGGGAGACAACAAGCTTCAGAAATGGAGGCGCAGCATGTATAAAATCTGACCTAGGGACATGTGCCCTTATATTTATAGTCTAATTAAGTTTAATCTCACTGTATTAGCACTAATAGCTACGCTTATCATTTTAATCTCAAACTTTGTATTCTGAACCTAGCCATTTTTCTAAAATTTATCATATTTTTATTTTATTTTTCGCAGCACTTTGCCGGTACGAGCTTTTACGTAGCCGATATCAGTTCTGACGCCCGTTCTCATTATTTTGACCCCAAACTTGTTATACCAGTCCTAGATATTATTCTAGTGATATATACATACTTTTCATAATTTTCTGGGATACTTCATCGGTACGCATTTATATCGTGAGGCAGAACCGGTATCTGCACTTTTCGTCAGAAAAGCGACTTTCAACATTATTAATCACTCACTATAATTATTTAAGCTATCTCATAATTCTTCGAGGTTAATTATGAGATTTATCTCTTAACTCATAATTAATTTAATTACATTAATTAAATTCCTAATTCAACGGTGCAGGTTCTTACAATGGGGGACAATTGATCTGAATTCATTCTAAGCGGGATCAAGGGTTACCCATTTTACAACGTAAGAGGCCCAATATAGAAGACTTAAGGGGTAAGGAAACACTTTCATCTCGTATACACGACGTCTCGCTAGTATACAGTTGGAGTGACAACAACTTAAAGCCCCTAGGCCTCCTCAACACTCAATAATTGAAGGACAGGCACAAGGTTCCAACTAGATCTATATAGTGTAGCCCATAAACAAGCATTCCACATACAAAATAGGATGTAGAGGCCACTTGAGCCAACCAATGGGATTAAATGCCACCATTCTAAGGCGACATAAGCATGTCATGTCATCATTATATAAAGAAAACTCAAAGTCTGGATCTGATCATCTTCTCCATTATCACTTAAGCCCATTTATCAAATATTGCCTTGAACGTCAGAGTAATTTGTAGGTACTTTCCCCATCTGTCTCATCCAAACAAAGTTCACAAGAACCAATACAACCATCCCGTGTCAAAACTCCTCATATCCAGCTATAGATTCATCTCAGATCTCCGCTAGACCAGGCTCAACCGTGTGTGGTCAAACCCATCATCTCTTAGACCAATCATTTTCTATTTTATAATTAATATTGTTTCCATGTTTCTTAATCAGCCTACTACTAGCTAATTAATTGATTTCCTTATTTTCTTATTTTATGCTTGTGATTTAATTTTTCATATTTGCTTGTCCTATATTTGGTGATTTTATGCTTCCTTATTTTCCTATTACTTTGTTAACTTATTAAAAAAAATTATTTTATTTTCATTACATTTTGAATAGGTTGCATTGCATTTAGTTTGGCATGATTATCAAAATCCCGAGCCATTTCATATAAGCATACAAAATTATTATTTTTTAAATAATTTTTGGTTTGATGGATAACTTGTCATACCGAAATTGTTTAAAATATATGCATCAATTTAATTTCTTAAGTATCTCACAAGTCTCCTAACAAAGAGATAAAATAAAGTATTGATTAAGGCAATTCTGTGAAATAAAAATTTTCTCTTCTGTGATAGAACCCCCGGTTAAGAAACTACAGTAAATTAAATGAGAGGACTTGTATGGAATTATTATAAATTTTATTTAATTGTCTTTAAGGTATGAGTTAATGGTAAAAAATAATATTTATTACTCTTTATTAAATAATCTTAATCACTTAAAAAAATATCTTAAATGATGCTGGGCTTTTTAAGATTATAAATTCTTATATATTATAGTTAATTATTTTTATTTTTAATTCCATACCATGAACATGTTTTATTTGAAAACATAGAAAAAAATATTAATTACTAGACATCAATTAAATAGACATTAATTAAGTATAGTAGAATACACAAGATACTGACTAGTATAAAATTAAATGAAAAAGAAAGGCTTGTAAGAAATAGTAATAACTTTTTTTATGGTGTCTTAAAGGCAGTAGTTAATGACAGAAAATAATATTTTTATTTTTATTAAATTATATTAATCACATAAATTTAATGTTTGAGTTTTCCTAATTCTTTACCATGGACATGTTAAAGAAATCAAAAAATTATTAGCTCGAAGTTGACTTTATCTGAAAAGATAGTAAAAAATATTAATTACTAGAGATTAATTATTTGGACTTTAGTCAAATTAGGAAACAGACAAGAGATAACTCATGTAACCATAAATTCTTTCCATCTTTGATCCTATTGTCATTTATTAACTTTGACCAAAAACATGCGTCTTAATTTTGAAAGTAGCATTCACAATTTGATGGAAATAAAAGATTTTTTTTGAATGACTTGGAGATGGTGATCTCAGAGATGATGTTAACGGATAATCTATTATAACAATTCCAAATGGATTATTGATTAAAGAATCAGAAGATCTACTTTCAGATATGATTCATTTTGTGTACCCAAATATCTTGGATCATATATTATATCCTGTATTTTTTAAAGAACGTGTAATTTTAACA
Source organism: Gastrolobium bilobum (assembly GCF_033153095.1). NCBI lineage: Eukaryota > Viridiplantae > Streptophyta > Magnoliopsida > Fabales > Fabaceae > Gastrolobium > Gastrolobium bilobum. The sequence goes on along the minus strand of NW_026895148.1, from coordinate 58,268 downwards.
CCTAAATTGGCAGATGTTGCTATATTAAACGAGCACCTAATGTCTTTGATTTCGGGTGAAGAAAAATATATCTGTGTTCAGATAATATTTTGAAGCAAGATAGTAATTTTGAACTTGAGGATGCCGAATTCTCACCTGAGATTTTAAATACCTTCTCATGTTCGGGGATTCCTAATCACTTTGAAGGTTAATATGCCGGTTATGCTATTGAGAAATATTGATCAGTTAAGAGATTTGTGCAACGAAACAAGATTGCTTATTTCAAGATTGGGCAACCGAGTTGTTGAGGCAACTATTTTTTACAAGAAGCAATATAAGAGAAATTGTGTTAATCCCTAGAATGGCGATGAGTCCATCAAGTCATACATTTCCTGTAAATTTCCACGCTCATCCATACATCTGCAATGTCGTTCTCCAAACCCTGTCGCAGGCGAGCAACCTCTTCAGCAACAAAAATGTTGAGCTCAACCAAAGCCGTTGAGTTAAAATTGAAATTTTGAAATTATCACATAACTTTTATTATGAGCACTATCATATGTATAAAACATATTTTCACCAGTTAAGGCTACGTATGACAATCATTTTATTCTCTGGCACTGTTTCTGAAAAGAAATGATTCTTTTCTATTTCTGTGCCTTGGAAGAATTCTGGGAATCAGAATTATGTTTGTTAACCTATTTTATTTTTATTCCGAGAATCAAAATTACATTTGTTAACACATTTTTTTTTTATTCCGAGAATCAGAATTACGTTTGATAACACAATACAAATCTATTTCTTCACTTTTGTTTATAGATTTCATCAACTGTATAAAATAGCAAATGATAATAGATTTTAACCGAAATGCCAAATTTTATATTTAAAAATTATCGAAAAATTTATAATATTTTATTATGTAATTTTTTTTACGGAAAATGCTAATATATAGTTTTAACCATTATTTTTCAATCCTCTTCTCAATTCATATTTTTTTCTCATTCCCTTTACCATTTCATTTTTTAATATCATATTATTACCTTAATATTAATGATACAAATGAATAAATAAATACATTTACATAAGTCACATCACTCAACTAAATTTTCATGACATCATAATAACTTAAAGAAAAAAATAATTGATGTTGCATTGATAAAAAAAATGACAAGTCTCCAATGTATTTCGAATATGTCTCTTAATTCGTCAACATCATATTAGGGGCAAGTGATTGTCTATAGCTAATTGGTTTGCAATATTTTTCTTAATAATGTCTATTTCGATCACTTGATTTGAGGGGCCTTCGTCATCTATAGTTGTAGATGTATAGGTTGATTCTGCAATGTTGGGATTCGCATATTGTGCTAGACTTTTGTCTGCTATCTGATGATCCCTGATAAAGTTATATACTGCACAACATGCAATCACAATGAGAGCTTGCTTCCGAAATGAAAATGAAGGCATTTCACGCAAAAATGGGAACCTATTCTTCAAAGCTCCAAATGACTGTTCGATTACATTTCTCAAAGAAGAGTGCCTATGATTGAACAACTCCTTAGTTCATCTGGGTTGATTTCGTCTTCCTCTATAGTCATTCCAATGGTAGAGCTCTCCTTTGAATGGTGTCAAATAACCATCCCTAGTTGGGTATCCAGAATCAACGACATAAAATTTGCCTACATGCTGACAAGAATTTATCAATATATAAATTGCAATAATAAGGACAATCAAATGTGAAACTAAACAAAAATGTCATTCACATTGTTGTATAAACTCATCGTACCTAGTGGGGGATGAGGGAATTCCAACCTAGGAGTTTCAAGTGCAGTAGTAAAAATACGACAATCATTTGCTGATCCTTCCCATCCGACATACACAAAAGTGAACTTCGTGTCAAAGGAACACACACACATGACATTTTGGGTTGTAATTTGTTTTCTACCTCTAAATGGTATTTGCTTATTCTCAGGTAATGTAGCACTTACGTGAGTGCCATCTATTGCGCCAATACAATCCTAATATTTAAAATGAAATATTAAAATGGAAAATAATTAAATAAAATTATGAAAATAAAAAATACTTAAATCATTAAGAAAAACTTACCTTAAAGTATGGGAAATGTTTAGGATTGTCCCAAATTTCCTTTGGAACCATATCTAAAGGAGGTGGTTTGATTATCTCATGTGCTAATTGGAGCATCGCGTTCAACACTTTGCTGAAATACTTGCTAATTGTTTGCCCTGAGTGGTGAAATCTCTGACAAACATTCCTATTTGAACTCCCATGTCCAATCAAGTACAAAAAAAATTCCTAATTGTTCATCAACTCTAGTATATTTATTGTCTGCTAACCAAGCCTTTTGTGTCATCACATGCAAAGTTTGTTGAACACAAATTTTTCATTCTAAATGCCTCATATATTCTATCTGAGTGGCCATATCTAAGTTTCGCAACCCATTCAGCACCTGTCAGGCTACTATCTCTAATGGGTTCTTTGGTATATATTGAATTATTAATAATAATATTCAACAAGTTTGATATAACAAGATCTTCATCTATTGATTCGTCATCAGTATGAGGTTCAAAATATTGCCCACAAGTCAGACAAATAGGGGCATCAACCATGACAATACTGCATCAACAGATATTGTCATCATTAATTTCATGCTAACATATTTCAAAAAAAAAATCACATTAACAAAAAAAAAATATCACACATCATAGTCATACGAAAAATGAAAATTTAAAAAGTATTCTTATCATAATAGTCATACAAAAAATGAAAATTAAAAAAGTATCCACAACATAGTCATACGAAAAAAGAATTAAAATATGGTCTTCAACGCCATTAAACAAGACAAAATTAAAAAGTTGCAACACAATTTTATTCATTTAAAAATTTATAGTAGTGAAGCTCTCCTCTCAGGTGAAGCCTTTATAAAGGCTACTCTCCATGCTTGGCTCTCAACCACTCAATCAACTGCTTTGCGGTACACTTCATTCTCCAATCCTACCATGTCATTCAGTACATCCATTGCAGCCTCAACTGAGTATGGATTCTCATTCACTTTTGTAGTAGCAGAATTAGCATAATTATGGTGGCATTGGTTTTGTCTAATCTTAACCAGATCTTGAATGGCTTGACATGCCATTGCAATATCTGTATTCCCACTACCTCTTTAACGCTTTGCATTTGGGGTCGTATCTTGTTTATGTTGTGCAGGACTGGGCGTCTCAATAGGATCAGATGCAAATAAATCTTCATTAAGCATATGCTCATCTTCTTTATATTCTTGTCTATGTAGTACAAGACTAGGCGTCTCAACAAGACTGTCAATATTATCACCATCTCCATCTGAAATTTGGTGTACCTCGACATTTCCTATGGCATTATCTCCACTTGCATAAACATCCCCAAATATCTCAACTAACTCTTCCTAATAAGGAAAGCCATTTTTCTAAAATTTCTCCCATTGGGGATTGTCCTGTACAAAAGATTTACCTAATTATGTTTTAAAAAATCAACAAATTTATAAGAAATCATAGGGAAGACTATGTTAAAAGTTACCTTAATGTGAACATCCCATAAAGATGCATCCTCGGTTGTAGCAATTTTCAAAATAGTGTTCCAACCAAAACTAGATATGCTTGATAATTTCTTGAAACTTGAATATTCTTGTCTTAAATTAAGTTATCTTAAATTAAGTTTTCACAACTGCTATGAGGAAAGAATTATAGAACATATAAATTTAACTTCTATTATTTTAAATTTATATTCTTTCAATTAATTTTGCATATATCTTTTTTTAATATTTTTATATAATTTTCTCTTTCAATTATCCATATTTCACTTATGATTACACATATTTTTATTAATTATTTTTCTCTTTTAATTTATATTTTTAAGATTTTATCAAAATTTAAATACATGTGCAATGTTTACCACAAAAAAAAAATACATGTGCAATACACAAAAAGCTTACTAGTATAAAATTCAATGAGAGAGAAAGGCTTGCATGAACTGATAATAAATTTTATTTAATTGTCTTAAGATACGAGTTAATGATTATAAATAATATATTTATTACTCTTTAATAAATTATCGTAATCACTTAAAAAATAATTAAATGGTCTTGGGCTTTTTAAGATAATAAATGCTTATATATTATAGTAATGATTTTTATTTTTAATTCCTTACCATAAACATGTTAACAAAATCCAAAAATTTATTAGGTCATAATTGATTTTAATTGAAAACATAGAAAAGATATATATTAATCGGGTTCATGTTTTCTTATGTTGCATGAAAACATGAGAGAACAAAAGTAGAGACAAATTAAATGTGGGTCCCATATTTTATATTATAAAAGAAAAGAAAAATTAATTGGCACGGAAAACGAATTTGTGTAGGAAATGTTTTTGCTCTCCTATTGCATGAGAGTATGATTTCCCATATTAATCACTAGACATCAATTAAATAAACATTAATGAAGTCAGAGAAGTCAGAGTAGATTACACAAGATACTTACTAGTATAAAATTAAGGGTAATGTTTTTCTTATGTCATTGGAGAGAGCTTACCTCATGTCATAGACCCTTCAAAATTTGAGCCATCAATTTTTATTTTTTTTTCTTTTTGTTATAGTGTAGGACCCACTTGAAGATGCCTCTATAGGAGATAGTCTTGTCTCCAATGACATAAGAAAAAGCAATCCCTAAAATTAAATGAAAAAGAAAGGCTTGTATGAAATAGTCATAAATTTTTTGACGGTGTCTTAAAGGCACGAGTTAATGACTGAAAATAATATTTTTATTTTTAATTAAATTATATTATCACTTAGAATTGATATTTGAGTTTTTAACATAATAAATTTAATGATTTTTGTCTAATTCTTTACCATGGACATGTTAAGGAAATCAAAAAATTATTAGCTCCTAGTTGACTTTAACTTAAAAGATAGAAAAAAATATTAATTACAAGAGATTAATTAATTTGACTCTAGTCAAATTAGGAAAGTCAGCGTAGATTATAACTATTGCCGATACACTAGCGTTTATTATGAGTAATTAATGTTTTATAGATCAGATTCTTTTTACCATTAAAAAAACATATTTCAAAGCTTTAATGGTGTATTTTTTTCTCCACTTCTTTAACTACTAATCCCCATTACTTAATAGTGATACAAGCTACTATTTAAACCCCAGTACTTATGCTTCCTTCACAAATCACTTTAGCCAACTCTAGATCTACCCAAGAGTATTTACCATAAAAATAGAAGATAAAAAATACTCCTTTTTGCCAGTTTCACTCTTGTTAAAGATGCAACTGCTAATCACTTGTGTTTTTGTTCTTGGTTTTGTTTCACCATGTTTATCTTTGAGGTGGAATGCTGGAACCAAAAACATTTATAATGTGATGGAATATGGAGCTAATGGCGATGGCAAATCAGATGATTCACAAGTATATGTTTTCCCTTCTTTATTTCGTTATAATTTTTTTTTTGGATAATTATTTCGTTATAATTTTAATCTATAGTTTATGAGAACCTATTCTTTTATATAAGGGGAGGTTTTTTGGTTGTTATTTGAGTATGCTTATTTATTTTTAAGTCCCTTTTTAGTTATTTTTCTCTATATTTTTCTTTATTCCTTTCTTTATCCGTTCTTTTTTTTTCCTCTCAATTTTTCTTCTCTTATTTATTTGTTTATGTATTTTTTTATTTTTTTCTTTATTTCTTTATATATTTCTTTTACTTTATTATTGTTTTGTATGTGCTGTATTTTTCTCTCTTTTATATCTTTGTTTTCACTTTATTTATTTTTAATTTTTTAATTTTTTTTAACTTTTTAAAAATCCATTACTATTTATATTTTATTAAATTTATTTTTATCTCTTTTCTCAATATTTTCATATTTTTTTATTTAGATTAATTTATCACCAACCTCAACTAGTTTGGAATAAAAATATTGTTTATTTTGATGTTGATTTGAGTGTGCTTATTTTGATAGCAGGTTTGGATAGGTTTTAACCAATTGAATATCTCTTAATAAGATCGAGCTTTCTATTTTGAATTGATTGTAGGCATTTTTAAGAGCATGGAATAATGCATGTGGAGCAAAAGGGGCATCAACTCTACTTATACCACAGGAAAAATTATTCATGGTGACAAACATATTATTAAAGGGTACTTGCAAGGCCACAAGTATTCATATTCAGGTATAGCTAATAACCATTTTACAATGCAACTGCTATACTACTTGTTTTTTTGGGGGGATATATGTGCATATTTAAAGTAAAATACTCAGTTAGAAAAGTAATGGAAGATATATTATAGAAAAGAATAAAAAATGAAAAGATATGAAAGAGTTATCGTTTTGTCTTATTTAATATCATTTAATGATAAAGAAAAATGATTTCTTTTTTATTTGACTTTTTTTTTTTATACAATGGTGAGAATTGAACACATAACTTAATACAAACTACTTAAACCACTCACCACTAGACCAATCCTAGTGATTTTTTTTTATTTGACTTCATAATGAAACAAACATGTTAATAATATTAAAATAGTTAAAAGGTAAGATATTCAGCTTAACTCAATATAGTGTCTCAAATTCTGACTAACATTTTTGTTTAAAGAATTAAATCAAATCAAATAAACTATATTCCCATGAGAAACATCTATCCAAATTTCTCTAATATAAAGGATCTATATACTTATTTTCTTTTGTTCCTCCTTGCAGCTTTTAGGAAAAATAGTTGCACCTTCGAATGACGCATGGGGTGATGTGACATCACATTTGATTATGATTTCAAATGTAAACAGTCTCACAATGGATGGTGGAGGATCAATTGATGGCAATGGTTCTGAATGGTGGCAATGTATAAGTTGTTCACGACCTAGAGTATGACCACTCTCAACCAACTGTTAATTATGCCATAATTATAATATGTTTATATATTGACAATGAATATATTCTAAATTAAATATATTATTTAATATTTATTTATTAATTTCTTTCAAAAGTCTACTACCACAAGCTATGTAAACAATGATTATAGCTTTTAAGTTATTAATCTCTATATCTTGTGACTTGATTTTTCATGTGGATGATGCAGCTATTAGGTTTTCATGCTTGCAATGATCTTACAGTTAGTAACCTGACCATCACTGATAGCCCTTGTGGTCACATAACCATAAATAGTTGTGAGGGTGCAAGATTCTCTGATCTCAATATTCATGCTCCTCCTCATAGCCCCAATACTGATGGAATTGACATTTCGGCTTCCAAAAATATCTTGATAGAAGATTCTACTATAGGAACTGGTAAACCATGTTTTCATCTTATGTACATATCAAATTTCAATTGTAGTATTAAAATAAATTACTTAATGTGAAATTTCAATTTACTTTACAATTCTAAACAGGTGATGATTGCATTGCCATCAATAGTGGTTGTTCTTACATCTATGCTGCTAGGGTTGCTTGTGGACCAGGCCATGGAATAAGGTTTATATAAAAGTTAATTTTTTAGGTCATGTACAAATTAAATATAAGGCTTTTGGATATAAACAATTAAGTGACATCCTCAACTTAAAATTTCATGTGAAAATAAGAGTTAAGTATTTGATGTAAATATTATCACTTGACTCGCACATCACATCAATTTGTAAAATGCTTCTATTATTTAATATTTATGTTATTGTATCTTTGACAAATCTCATCAAAACATGTATGAATTAATCAGCATTGGAAGCCTTGGTAGAAATGAAGCTCATGAGACAGTTGAAGAGGTTTATGTAAGGAATTGTAGCTTCAATGAGACTCAAAATGGAGCAAGAATCAAGACATGTCAGGTGTGTACCATATGTGTGGAAAATAGTTTTTGCACACTTATTTAGCTAATTTTATATATATATATATATATATATATATATATCTATAAGAAAAAAGTGTGTATCATTTTTTAAACACTATTAGAAAAAACTTGTATAGTGACGGAATTGCTATGGAAATTCCGTTGCTAATTTCATCCTCGCTACTATTTTCCGTTGCAAATTTCTTCGCAAACGATTTTGCGAGGGAATTTGTAAAGATGTGTAAAGTTGTGTCATTTTAAGTGACAGAAAGAGATAAATCATGGGGGAAAGAGAGTGGACAAAAAAAAATAAAAGTGTGGGTCTCATCTCTTTGTGAAAGTGAAATGACACAAGTTATGTCATTTAAAAGGACAAATATTTTTCCATATATATATAGATAGGATCATTTGACACCTCATCTGAGAGCCATTAGATCAAAAAAGATCAATGGTGTCACATGCTTACAAATCAGAGTCGTTGATCTTTTTTTATCTAATGGCTCTCAGATAAAGTGTCAAATTTCAAATTTGACACTGGTGTCAAAGGATCCTACCTCATATATATATATATATATATATATATATATATATATATATATATATATATATATATATATATATATATATATATCCCTTTTCCAATTATCTTCACTTGTGGGTTTTCAATTTTCCAATTTTTTTTTAGGGTGGATCAGGTTATGCAAGGAAGATCACTTTTGAGCAAATAACACTTATAAGGGTTCACCATCCCATATTAATAGATCAACACTACCCTACACAACATCCAACGGTACACATTTTACTCTACATTCATATTATTTCTTGTGATTTCAACTTTTTTTTTCTTACTTATGATAATTATGTTTTGAATTTGGACAATTAGAATGATTCAGCAGTGAGAGTGAGTGAGGTGACATACCGTGGTTTCGAAGGAACTTCTGCTAACGACAATGCTATTAACTTAAATTGCAGCCCATTGGGTTGTTTCAATATTGTGTTGGATCAAATCGACATTGTCTCTTCAAAACCAGGGAAGAAGACATATGCTTCTTGCAAAAATGCACATGGAATAGTTGGATCTACTACTCCAAGTGTCCATTGCTTATCAGAATGAAATCCTATATATTACCCTCCTCTATGATTCTATAAACAACTTTGTCAATACGTATCATTATCGATCAAGTGTATTGCAATGAAATTTAAGTGTGTTTACAGATTGGATTAGATCCATTTTGAGAAAAACAAAGTTAATTGATTGAATATAATTTGTTGTCTTATAATATTATATAAGGGATTTAGTTTTTTTTTTTTAAATTTTTTCATGAAAATGTGTTTTTATCAAAATATATTGAATAAAAGTTCAAACAAACAATACTATGACACAAATAAGGCTTTTTGACCCATATAAGTTGAATTGTATTTTTTTGGCAAACTATTTACCAAACTAATATGAAAAGATGGGCATCCTGACAATGCGCATTCAAATCGCTCGCCACCTTTATATGCGACTTGTACAAAAATTAGTGCAATATTTTCAAGATCGAGATCTTAACTAAGATTGAGAGAGAGTAGCAAAATCATAAATCGTGAGATTGGCACGAATTATAGAATCTTACCTATGCATATAAAATAACATTAAAATCACATGAATGGTCGAATTCAAGCATGAAAACAACTTGACATTTAAGTGAAATAATTCCAAAGAAACAAAAGAGTTCAAACTCAAGCATCAATTTACATGAACCCCAAATCTATGTAGCACTGATACGACACGTGACACATACGACACGACACTTCGACACGTCAATCCTAAAAAATTATGGATTTCGACACGTTGGGACACGTTTTAATATTAAATAATATTTTTAATTTATATAGTGTATATTTCATTTAATATTTAGTAATTTAACAAAAAAATGAAACTAAATTAATAATACTCATCAACACGTTATAAAGATGGAAGCTTTAATAAAAAAAATAAGAACTGGGATGAGAGATATATATAATATCAGATAAAGAGATCAAATCATATTAGAGAGAGAGATCAGACAGAAGGAGATACAACAAGAGCGTGATAGGAATTGACAACAACGATGCTGAGATGATATCTTATCTACTTAAGGGGAAAAAAGACAAAAAAAAATAAAATTGATATGATCAGGTGGAAGATTTATTAATATATTTTAATTTTAAAAAAAAAATAATTTTTTTAAAAAAAAATTAAAAAAATTATGAAAATGCCATTTGACCGTGTCGGACACGGTCAAATTCGCGTGTCGGAATGGTCAACGTGTTGGAAAAAGTTGACCGCGTGTCCGACACCATGTCGGAGCGTGTCGAACACGACTCTCCCTGTTTTTACAAGTGTCCGTGCTTCCTTGCCCCAAATCATCAAATCACTTGAATGGTCAAACTCAAGTGTCAAAGCATCAAAAATTTCAATCCAAAGTCATTACCAAATTTAAATATGGGTTATGTTTATCTCATTTTACATGAGATAAATAATTTTCCTACACACACAAAAAGGAATGGGTCCCACTACTCTTTTTTCTCTCTCCTCTTACGTATGGGTCCCACTTGTAATTTTATTTCTATAACATGAGGTAATCACTCTCCTACAACATAAAAAAAATATTTCCCTTTAAATATTTCAGGTCACAATATAACAAAGGGAAAAATGTTTCTGCAGTTAATGCAGATAAGTTATCTGCATTTATTTCCAAAACGACGTCGTTTTAGTATTGAAATCTTAAAAAATTATAAATATAAAAACTATTATAACCTTAAAATAAATTAAAATCACAAAAATACCATGATTTCCGTCCAAAACGACGTCGTATTGGGCTTACTGCAGATAACTTATCTACAGTAACTGCAGAAAAAGCGAACCCTATAACAAAACCCCAAAACCAATACAAAAGAGTTTAAATCTAAATTATCAAATCAAATCATTTAAGTCATAATCATCATCTTCTATGGTATCTTCTCCAACTTCAGAAAGTTTTTCATCAAAATTCAGTAACCCTAAGTCCAAATCATCATTGAATTAGGTTGAACCAAGTCTTCTTCTTCTTCATTTTATGCCAGATCCAAATCATCGAATTCTTGATTGAGGGAAGCACTTTCATCATCTTCCATAATCCATTCTTCATTATATGAAACATCATCAATTTCAACATTATAGTTTGCAAGAGTTTTTCTAGAAATCCTCTTCTTGGCCAATCTTGAATTAACCATCACAATAATAATAACAATAATAATTATTCATAAATGATTTCTTCTTTTTGCGAGCACCTAAGCAAATAAAAAGAAATTAATGATTTATTTTCAAAATTAAGAAGCCATGGTTAAAATTAAAAAGATATGTTTTTAATATTTCACAGTTCAGTTATTTTTATCTTTTTTTTCACGGTCCCTTATTCTAAGCTACTGTATTAATGCAGGTAATGTTCATTCTAAGCTACTATATTAATGCAGGTAATATAATTGGCTTTCCCTCATTCTAAACATACTAATATAAAACGCTTAAATAGGAAAAATAAAAAGGATAATACATCTCTAAGTTACGTCTCAATATTCATGCTCCTCCTCATAGCCCCAATACTGATGGAATTGACATTTTTGCTTCCAAAAATATCTTGATAGAAGATTCCACTATAGGAACTGGTAAACCAATTTTTCACCTCATGTACATTCAATTGTAGTATTAAAACAAGGGGCAGGTTATATTTACAAACTTTTTTGTTTACAAACTCTTACAAACTACACTAAGTACGATCGGTCATACTTTAATCATGCAGTGTACGACCGGTCGTACTTAGAGTAATTTGCAAAAAAAAAAAAATTGTAAACGGATCATATCCTTAAAACAATTACTAAATGTGAAATTTCAATTTACTTTGCCTTTCTACACAGGTGATGATTGTATTGCCATCAATAGTGGTTGCTCATACATCAATGCTACTAGGGTTGCTTGTGGACCAGGCCATGGTATAAGGTTTATATAAAAGTTAAATTTTTAGGTCATGTTATCAAAAAAAAAAAAAAAAATTTTAGGTCATGTGCAATTTAGATATAAAGGTTTTGAATATAAACAATTAAGTGACATCCTCAACTTCATACTTCATCTGAAAATAAGAGTTAAATATTTGATGTAAATATTATCACATCACTTGCACATGAAACCAAATTGTAAAATGTTTCTATGATTTAATATTGGGAAAAACAAATATTATGTTGTAGGAAAGATTATTAGGTCATGTCATAGAGATAACTAATTGCGGGGTCCACCATTTTTAAAATAAAATAAAAATAAAAAAATTGATGGACCTACTTTTATGTTTGTGTAGGAAAAAATTTTGTATCATGTAAAAGGAGAAAAATATTACCCTTTAATATTTATGTTATTGTAATTTTGTTATTCGTATCTTTGACAATTCGCATCAAACATGTATATGTATTAAACAGTATTGGAAGCCTTGGTAGAAATGAAGCTAAGGAATTGCAGCTTTGATGGGACTCAAAATGGAGCAAGAATTAAGACATGCCAGGTTTGTACTTACTATATGTGTGGGAAATGAGTTTTGCACACTTCTTTTGCTAATTATATATATATATATATAGGGGAAGGTAATACTTACAATTTATTTTCGTTTACAACTCCTTACAACCATATCTAACTAACCGTTGATTTCCGTCAATCAACGATTATCATTTATTGTGAATTAATAATGAATTAATAATTTCATTTGCAAAAATCTTAACCGTTGATTGACGGAAATCAATGGTTAAGATATGGTTGTAAGAGGTTGTAAACAAAAATATGTTGTAATTATAACATTCCCCATATATATATATGGGCATGATTTTTTGGTACCAATGTCAAACTTTAAAATTTGACACCAAATCCTAACCGTTGATTTCCACCAATCAACTGTTATAATTTCCACAAATCAAACTTATTAATTAATTATTAATTTCCAATAAATCATAACCGTTGATTGGCGAAAATCAACGGTTAGGATTTGGTGTCAAATTTCAAAGTTTGGCACCGACATTGTTGTCAAAAATTAGTCTAAAAACGTAGAAATGTAAAAATGGTAGAAACACAGTGTAAAAACGCAAATAAAAATGGTCTTAGTAAAAAGGATAAAAATACCGCGTAGAAACGTAAAAATGGTAGAAACACAGTGTAAAAACGCAAATAAAAATGGTCTTAGTAAAAAGGATAAAAATACCGCGTAGTAACGTAAAAATGGTAAAAACACAAGTTTTTACGCTTTTACTTAAACTTAATTTTTTAAAAAAAAACCTTATTTTCCATTTTTTAAAAATTCAAATTTCATTTTTGTGTTTTTGGACTTGTGTCTTAGATAGTTATGTGACTTATGTCTTTTAAATATGAAGTTATTTATTAATTTTTGAGTAGTAATTTATGTGATTTTTTACATATATATATATATATATATATATATATATATATATCTATATATATATATATAAATATATATATACAATTTTGTATTTTGACCTTAAGTAGTAGAAATTTTACGTTTCATGTCATTTTTACTTTTTGACACCCTCTTCCATTTCTATGTAGAACCTTGATTTTGACAACATTGGACACCGGTGTCAAATGATCATGTCCCCATATATATAGCGACAGGAACATTTGACACCGATGTTAAACTTTGAAATTTGACACCAAATCCTAACCGTTGATTTCCGTCAAACTGACGGTTATAATTTATTGGGTCAAACTTATTAATTAATTAGTAATTCTCAATAAATTATAATTGTCGATTAACGAAAATCAACGGTTAAGATTTGGAGCCAAACTTCTAAATTTAACACCGGTATCAAAGGATCCTATCTGCCTTAGGAGATTAAGAACATAAATCCCATAGCCCAAACAAGATGTCCAAATAAGAACATCCATGCCCGGACTGATAAACTATTCATACCAAAAGGATCATATCCATTGATAAGTTGTGAAGAATTTAACAATAGATAATCTCTTAATCATCCCATCAAATAGGTAGAAGATTCATTAAACTGTGAAACATTACCCTGTCATAGTGTGATGTGTTTTCAAAGGATCTTATCATATATATACATATATATATATATATATATATATATATATATATATATATATATTAATAGATCACTTTTGTGCAAATAACACTTGTAAGGGTTCACCACCCTATATTAATAGATCAACATTGTGGTACACAACTTCCAACAGTACAAATTTTACACTGCATTCATATTATTTCTTATGATTTCGACTTTTTTTTTACTTGTCATAATTATATTTTGAATTTGGAAAATTAGAATGATTCAGTAGTAAAAGTGAGTGAGGTGACATACCATGGTTTCCAAGGAACCTCTGCTAATGACAAAGCTTTTAACATAGATTGTAGTTCATTGGAATATTTTAACATTGTGTTGGATCAAATCGACATTCTCTCTTCAAAACCAGGGAAAAAGACATATGCTTCTTGCAAAAATGCACATGGAATAGTTGGATCTACCACTCCAAGTGTCCATTGCTTATCAAAATGAATTCCTATATATTATTGTTGGATCCTCTTGTAGTCTATCAAGAAAAATGCATTTATTCCCAAGATTATGACTAACGGTCCTTTGTACAATCAGTTGGGGAAAACTCGTTCATTCCCTAGAATGAAGAACACTTCGCGCAAATGCACATATCAAGTAATAAAGTGGAGTGTTTAAGTCCCAGATTATCGTTCTCACAGAAAAAGTATTGCTAACTGATACTTTAAGTTGTGTTAAAGAATGAAAATAATAAGTTAACAGTATTGAACTATTCTGCTTGACGTTCCCAAGTATCCCAAGGGTGTTTCCTTGTGACAAATGGTTTAGTTTAACTTTAAACAATTCCTAGCATCGTTATATACTCAAATTTTTCCTAATACAAGGAGGAACGATAGATCATATGAATAAATGGTTGTGGTGGGGTGTGATGCAAAACGAAAATAAAATGCAAAAAAATAAAATGAGCAATAGCAATGAACAACATGGGTGATTTGATAAATGGAACAACAATTAAAGAAAAAGAATGAATATGTTAATCCGCTGTTAAACTAATTGTAATCTAGGCTCAAGACCTTGCCCAATGGATTTGTCTAGGTCTCTTTAATGCCAACTCTAATTCATCAGCCCATGGGCTAAATGGTATATGATGCCTCATATTCCTATGGCAACTATGTTCCCAACGTTGACTTGGTATAGGACCTTGGATGGACGAGGTGATCCCTTATTCCTAAGGAAACCATTGAAGTGTTTCCACAATCTCACCTTCCTCTTACTGTCCAGCTATTTGAAATCCCTTCCCTTTGGAAGTTCCTTTCTCAGTTATGTTCAAGGTCATTTGATACAAGATATTAAAACACTTAAACAATAGAAATCCAAAGGGTTCAGTCATAGAGATTCAAAGATAGAGACTTAACAGTTTCATAATTTTCCCATTCCAAAAACAAGTTTGCTCATGTTTAAAAATATAGCAGAAAATGCATACAAAATCTTAACAATTTGAAATCCCATAGAATCGAGATACAAGTTGATGAAGACGAGTTGGTAAGGAGAGAAATTACAGACTCAAAGACTTTAAAACTCAACATACAGCAATAAAATAAAAATATAAAAGTATGGTTCTTTGCTTGAGAGGAGACTTAATGACGGATACAAAAGATAAGGGTTTTCTTCTATGCTAAGGCTCGGTGAGCAGAAGCTAGTTATGCAAACAGTGAGCTAGGGATTCCCAAGCTTCAAAACTGATTATACTCTTCGTTTGATCTTCTATTTATAGGCAAGGTGAGACGATGGCAATCTTGTGATTAACCAAAGTCATTCCCTGCACCATTTGATGGAGGTTGCCTCCTTCTAGCTTGATCATATGATGGGCATATATTTCCATGATGGAGAATGGTTTATCTATCCTCTTGTGTTGATTCTCGTGGACAATCTTATGACCTTTAGGTGCAACAGCTTGGTTGTCTGCTCTGCTCTTTGTTGCGCTGTCCTTTGTCTACTTTGTCGCACGCTGCAGTGTCCTTTTTGCATGCTTTTCAGATGTGCCTCCAAAAAGCAAAAGCAATCGTTAGTTGACTCAGAAAAGTTGAATTTATGTACAACTCACTCTTATTCTCTTTTGTTCTTTTCTTCTCTTACTTTACACACGGAAGGTCGTTACCTCTAAGAAATTAACACTTATTGCATTTATACTAATAGTTATATTAAACTGACTAAAATGGGGCGGAACTACTGGCGTTCCGCGCTGAAAATTGAATCATATGGGAATGAATTTTCGTCCCATCAAATACACCAAAACTTTACTGTTGTTCATCCTCGAACAACTCAATGTTGAAATCATTAATCTTTTTAGAAGCAGTTCAACAATCATAAATAAGCTACCAAGGAAACAAATTTACACAAAAACAAAGTTATGTCACAGCTCATAATGTTAAGAAATATTTTAATCAAAGTCAAACGAGGTTGTTGATCCATATCTATGCAAATCACTCATGGGAACTGTTTCACTCATCATTCCGAAGAATTGTGGTTTCTTGAACTTGAATTGCCTCTGCTTTCCTATGAATCGCTTGTCTTCTTCAATCAAAGGACTTTTGAGGCTTGTAACAGGGCTTAAGCTTGGGTGGAAGTGTTTGGAAGTGGTTGTTAAGAGTGAGAACAACTGGTTTATTCTTTGTTGAAGCAAGAACGCTTTATTGTTGCTCTGTTGGGAACGCCTTTATTTTTGACTGCTTTCCTCATTGCTTTTTGGAAATTATTTCTTTCTTGTTCTTTTTAGCAGTTGTTTTTGTTTTTTTTGCTTCTGCCATTCCTTCAAAGTCTATTTGACTTTCCTTTGTTGGTGTTCCTGATCATTTATTTTCTGTTGTTCCTTCTCTTGGTGGGTGGGGTTGTTGATAATGGAAAGCGGTTTGAATGGAATGAGTATGATGATTGAGGTAGCTCTGATGCGGGTGACTATAGAAATGATGTGTAGGTTGGCTATTTGGCTCAAGCTTCGTTGAGAGATGACCTTTATCCTCTTGAAGCTTCCAAGTGATTATGCAGTACTAACAGTGTTAACGCAAGTTCGGGAACGAGTGATAAAAATTCTCTGGAATGCTATATTAAGGAATTAAGTGTTTGGCTTTTCATTCCTTACCTTTAAAGCGCACTCGGATCAAAACCTCAGTAATTCTAAGAATCAAATTTTAACTTTTGCTTTCTTCACTTTTCAAAAGATATGTTGCTGAGTTAAAATTACTACTTAACATTGAAATATTCTTTTTGTTTTTCTTTTCCTAAACAGAAAAACAATTTAAACAAAAGAATTATGCAAAGAGTAAAAAAGCAGGATATTTCATTTGAAAATAGCAAATTTGCAATAAACTATAAAAACTCTAAACAACATTAAATAGTAACTTCGTAAAAAGGCAGGGAAATTCCTACAACTAAAAGTTAAGATCAACAGTTAATATTGGAACCATGCAAAGTTATAAAAAGTGAAGAGACAAAAAAGGATAAGATCGATGTTTTCAATAGGTCTCCAGGGAATTTTCTTAAAGTTCTAGGGGCAACTGGTTCCCATGAGGCAGAAGATATAACACCAGTGTGTGTGGGTAATCACTTCCCTGGGGCCAAAGTGGTGGCCCTATTAAGCCTCATTGGCAGCTTCTCCGGCTTCTGGAGCTGGAGCATTGGTCGGGCCTCCTGGTGGAATAATGTTAGGAAATGATGACATATATTCCTTGTATCTGCAATTGCAGTTTGGAATCTCAGACAGCCCTGCTGCTTGTTCAAGCCTTCTCATTTGGTTCCAGAGCTAGATTTGATGTCATTCTATTTCCAGGAATTTGAATTCTATTCTAGCATAATGCCTTTTCCATTCCTCATATATCCACTCGAACTCCTGAACGAACTGATGCAGGGTTTCCTTCAAGGCAGCCTCTTCTTCCTTAAATCTTAGGAGTCTTGGATCCCATATTCTGCCTAGCAGCTCCTTCTTTTGTAACTGGTCCAGTTTCTCCAGGATTGCTCTATTGTCTGCACAGATCTTCTTTATTTTCACCTCTGAATTTGGCTATATTCTCATGTAAGAGGCTATCAGTCTTAGCAAATTGTTTATGGAATTGCTCAAACTCCAAATCCAAAAGAGAGTATAATCTCTTATTAGAGGCGCTAGAATGGGCTTTTTGCTTTCCATTGCTTTCTTTTTTTGTCTTGTGGATAACAGTTTTGTTTTGCCCACCAATGGTGTTCATGGTTCCTTGTTGAAGGATAAAGTTTTAAAGGAGGTGTAAAAGGAAATATGTGAACTTTAAGCTTCAGTGACTTAGTTTGCAGAATATAATGGCTTTTTTTTAGAGAAAGAAAGGTTAAATAAGAATATTTAAAGGAGGAAAGGTTGGCGATTAAATAAAAATGAGGGTGAGCATATGCCAAAAGGTGAATGGCAATCGTCGTGATTGAAGGATGAGAAGTAAAGCTCTTAACGTGATGATCAAGTTTGGGGACTCAGCATATAATAATGATAAGGACAGGTCTGCAGATTTGATATGGAGAGATGTGGAAAACTTGCACTACTATTATGTGAGTGAAGGATGTTATACTTTGTGGCTTTAGAAGCACACATTCCCGAAATGTGATGGTACAATACCCTGGAAGGCTGTTTTGCTTTTATTACAGAGAGAAAGGAAGATCAGGGAACTGTCACTTTTTGTGACTCATCATCTACACCGCTGTCTTTCTTGCAAGTAATCAATTTTTCGCCCCTCATGGATCCTTTCAGCTTGTGTCTTGGAATGACTTATTCTTGTAGCTTGCAAAAGTGTTTCAATTAAAATTTAATCAATAGGGGATATTTTTTTTTAATAGTTTCATAAGTGGTATGCTAGTCGTTTCTAGCTAACGTCGGGTGTACTTGGCTTGACTAAGCCACCCCAAAAATTCATTCCTACTAGGGAGTGAACATAGCTTATTATTGGGAAAGGAAAAAAGTGGGAACATCAGTCATTCCTATCCTTGTTTTGGGTTCAAATGGTCAAGATAAACCACCCTAAAATTTTGTTCTTACCAGGGAACGAACAAAATCTTGCTAAATTTAGAAAGGAAAACACTGGTTTGCCTCCCAGTCAGCGCTACAGTTATAGTCTCAAGCAGACTTGGTACATCCTTTGATCAAATAGGATCGGAGATGGCCAACTCCTTTCTTGAAGTGCTGGAAACTTCAGTGTCCCAGGCAGTGATCTTGCTGGTCTTGTGCTCACAAATGAAGCAATTTGTCCAAGCTAGGTCTCGATGTTTCTAATAAGGACATCATTCCTTATTATATATTCTTTCATAATATTCTTTAAGGAGTTGGTGCGTTGATCGTCTTTAGAGAACAGAGCATTGGACTATCTTTGTTTACTTTGATCAAAGGCTCCGTTGTTCCCAACGGTGTTGGGCTGCTGCTGATTATTGTTGAATTTCTGGTTATTGGGTGGTCTCCAATTTTGATCTCTCTGTCCTATATTACCATAACCTTGATTGTTGTTTCATCCCACAAAGTTATTGTTGTCCTTGGAGTAATTGAGATTCCTGCAACTATAGTTGTTTGCATAATATACAGGTGATGTATGTGGACAGTCAGATGACCCATGTTAATCTCCACAGGTTAGACAAGGCTCACCCTCAAGAGTTGTGAGTTGGGAAACATTGGCTTTGGTCAGGTTTCACTCAGACCTCAAGCTTTTCACTTCATTCATCAGAGTTTCCAGTTGTCCTTCCATGGCAGTCTGCTTATCTAGCTCCAATATTTCCAGCTTCTTAGGGGGAACGACTTTCTCAATTGGCCATTGAAGGAATCTTTCAGTAACGTGTTCAATGATGTCCTATCGGGATTCGATCGTCCTTTCAAAGAAATTTCCTCCTGCAGCAAAGTCTAAATAAGATTAAGATGTATAGTCGATATCTTTGTAGAAAGTTTGGAGAACTCCCCAACTTTCTACTCTGTGGTTAGGACATTTCTTTATTCTGTCCTTGTATCGTTCCCATGCCTCATGGGTAGTAAATCATTCCCAAATTTTGGATGAGTGTAAACTGCTTGAAAACGTAGGCTGGAATTTAGCTACTATCCGACAACTTTGAAATTCAATATCTCCTTCGTTTCTTATTGAAATAAGGCATATCATATATAAAATTAAATCTCTAGATGTCTACTTCCTTGTATTAAAATTTGAGAATAAAATGGGTGGTGGAACTTATTTTAAATACAGTGAGATACCATGTTTCCATTGTAAGCTGTTAACTTACGGTGAACATATCTCGAGTTCTACAACTCTAAATTAGGATTATAATATCTCGTTGGAAAGATGGAGAAGTCTAGATTAATATACTAAAAGATGAGAAATTATGGTCAAGTATATCATCCCCAGTTTAGGAAATAACGAGAGTCACTCAGTGCTTAAAATTGTGAAATTGTGAATTTTTTGTTGGTTTATGGGAACCACTTAGCAACAATAAATAAGTAATATGTGACATGTATTTGTTAAATTTAAATATTAGTATCAAGTATGTTGGTACTGGATAAAAAAAAAAGGCAACTCCAACAATTCCTTTGTCCCAAATGCCGGCATAACTGTGCATTGGTTATGATTACAGTTTTTAATTTTGTTAAATACGGATTATTTTAAAATGAAAATGTTATTAAAAAGGACATTTTTTTACCATATTTTAATTTAACTATTGTGATTATAACATACCAGTCATGAACGAGCTGTTACACCTCAAGTATAGGACGATAACATTACCAAACGATGAGAGATATTACAAATGCAATGTTATTCTCTACAATGAATCCTTGTGGAGTCTCAGTTGGTCAGTTCAGTTCCATATGTTCTCTAACAAATCCACCCACGATACCAGCTAAGGCATCGCCATGTCTATATTCCATGAGGTCCCTACCTTGTATCTTCATACAAGTAGATGATGTCATACTAGTCTTATCGATATCATCAATGCCCTATCTTGGTGATTCAAGACTAGGAACTAGTTTCAGACGATAGACATATAGTGCACTCGAGTCCTCATTATCATAATCCCCATAATAGATTCCCGAGTAAACATATGTTCTATCCCTATGGTCTCTATCTTTAAACGCGTATTAACTATAAAATATAGACGAGACATAAATATGATAAAGATAAAATATGCTCAAATAAATAAATCATAAAATACTAAACTGTAAAAGATGTTTCTCTCATAAAATAAATTGTCTCTAAGACACCTACATACTAACAAAACTATCCCATGTGTGTATTAGACCTTGGGGTTTTCAAAAGGTGCAAACGACAACTGAACTTTACACTTTTTGTGAAAAAAAATCTCCATTAAGAAAACCATTAACTTTATTATTTTTGGAGATTAAAAACCCAAAGGATAGTGCATTTCTTTTCTTTTTTCTTTTTTTTTATGGATAAAACAGGATAGTGCATTTCTTATTTGGACCACCTTTGCCCCTAAAATTAGCAATAATCAATGGTGCAGTAAGCAACTTTTTAAAGGCAAATTGTTGTTGGTGATCAAAATCTTTATATCATATTAATTAGTAATCTTTTATGCATGTAAAATTAGAATAAAGTGGAAAAATTAGTTCAATTACTAACAATATTAAATGTGAAATTGAATGGAAAAAACATAGGGAAGATGAGTGATAAGAAAAAAAAATAGGGAATGAGAGTGATAAGAAAAAGAAAACTTAGAAACTAAGTGATAAAAGAATAAATCATACGGATATTTTTAAATTTTTTCCTTTTTTTTTAAGTTTTTGTTAAAAAGTATTTGGCCGGATTTATCTCTTTAAGGAAAAGAGTAACTAAAAATAAGTGGGACCAAAGAAGATGAAATCTATTTTAAAATTAAAGTTAAAAATAAGAATTCAAAAATGTAAAATATTGTAAAGACCCATAAAATTTATCCTAATTCCGGAAGTAAAAAAAAAAACTACTTGTCAGAGATTTCTAAATAAACCAACAGCACTCAACTAGGTTAATGAGTTATTGATATATTATTAATCATAATGCGCAATCATTTAATTTATTATAATAAATAAGTATTGATTGAAAAATAATTAACGTATACTCTTAATTACTTGTTCAAGAAAATTTTAAAATATAAATTGAAAATAAAACATTTTTATATTACAAACATTAAGAAAAACCTGTAACACTTATTTATTTAAATAATTAGAAGTATTTAATAAAAGATATAAAATATTCTTACCTACTTACCAAAATAAATACATTCATTAACTAAATAAGTAGATATTACATGCATATTAAAAAGAAAGATGATTAATTTATGTTAGGAAAAATTTATAAATTTTACCGATAATATTATTTATTTAAATAATTAGAAGTATTTAATAAAACATTCATAACCTACTTACCAAAACAAATATATTCATTAACTAAATAACAAGATATTACAAGCATATTAAAAAGAAAGACGATGCTAGGATAAAATATTTAAATTTTTAACCGTTAATACTTTATTAATTAAGTATGTATTAATAAAATATTTAATAAAAGATATGTCAATATTTTATTAATTATAGTAAAAAAAAAAAAAAAAAAAAAAAGTGAGCAAAAGGCATTATCCAAAGCAGTGTAATTAAACCAAGACTCACCTGGTGAAGTGATCGGTTGTAGTCACCATTTGAATCGAGTATGTAATCAGTCCTTAAAAGACTCGTCCAACCCACCCAATTTTTCGTGTTCCAATAACCCGCCAGGTCTGATGAACCGGTGCAGGTTGGATTAAAAAAATAAAATAAATAACACAAATCGCTAAATCCCATATACCTGGGTGTTGTCCAATAACCCGCACGGAGGACGGTGTTGAAGCAACAAGACTTGTTGTCCAACGCTTGCAACAAAACAGAGGGTGTTGGTATTGGTCTTTTATGCATTTCAAGAGAAGGGGTTTCGCAGATGGAAGAAACACCAAAAATGGAAAAAAATCATTTTGTGTTGGAACTCAGGTTTCAAACTTAGGCCCCTTAGATTTGAGGAAGTAATAGTGGAAGAAGTAGATAAGGCCACGCACCTCTTACCTTTGTGAGTATAGCTCTTTATATGTTAGGAGAAGAGTAAAAACAAAGAATTTTTAAATTTTGTTAGGAGAAGTCGTAACTTTTACATTCAAACAATATATTTTTAAATTACAAAATTTCTAACTCTACAATAAAGACACTTAACACCACAATAAATTCACATAATTTTAGAAACTTAAAAACATAAAACTGACATTTAACGTTTGCTGAATTAAACTCATTAAAAACTAAACTGACTGCTGAATTAAAATCATTAAAAATTAAACTGAGACATAACTCCACATTTAACGTTTATTCAACAAAACTCCCCCATAAACTTAAATGCTTCTGCCATCCTTCATGCCGATCAATATCTTGCAGTTGTCAAGGAGTACCGTCGGTAGCTGTTTCGTGAAAATATCCGCGACTTGGTCCCGACTTGCCACGTGCACTAATTCCACACTTTCTTCCTTCACATGATCTTGGATGAAATGAAAGCGAACGTAAATATGTTTGCTTCTCTCATGATTCACCGGGTTCTTGCCAACTCAATTGTTGATTTATTGTCAACTCGTATCACAGTTGCACCGAGTTTTTGTTGTCCCAACTTCCCCAACAGATTTCTAAGTCATATCACATGACATACACACCAAGACGCTGCCACATACTCAGCTTCACATGTCGAGAGCGTGACAATCGGTTGCTTCTTTGAAAGCCAAGTAAACGCCGTGTTACCCATAAAGAACACATATCCCGACGTGCTTTTTCGAGCATCTAAGTCTCCACACCAATCACTGTCAAAGTACCCAATCAACTTATAATCATCAAACCTCGAGTAGTATAACCTGAGTGACACAGTTCCCTGAACATACCTTAGGATCCGCTTCAATGCCTTCCAATGTGAATAAACCGGCTCCTCCATGAACCGACTTACAATGCCAACACTTAACAAGAGATCCAGCCTTGTGCATGTGAGATAGCGAAGACTTCCCACCAAACTCCGGTATTTGCTTGCATCGACTCGTTCTATCTCACCTTGAGCATTCATCTTTCTCTTGAATACCCACTTCATATCAATGGGCTGACTTCCTTTCGGCAATTTCGCTAACTCCCATGTGTTGCTGCGGTCAATTGCTTTAATCTCCTCGTCCATGGCAGTTTGCCACTTCTTGTCTCGCATCGCCTCTTCAAAACTTATATTCTCATAATCTGACAAAAGACATACAAGGTGTACCTTATTTGTCGAATCATACAAATCTTGCAAACTTCTCATTCTGGGTTGTCGCGGTTCATCTTCATCATCTGTAGTTTCAGAATTTGTCGGTATGGTTGTTGGTGTAACAGTTGATGATTCTTCAACTTCAATGATAACCTCCGTTGAGTTATTCCAATCTCAACCGCTTGCTTCATTAACTCGAACATCATGACTCACCACAACCTTCTTGCTTATTGGGTCGAGTAACTTGTATGCTTTTGTTTTCTCATCATACCCAATAAAAATATACCTTTTGCTTTTGTCTTCAAGCTTCGTTCTCCACTGATTCGACACGTGTGCATAGGCCACACTACCGAATACTTTGAGATGAGAGACTGTCGGTTTTTGTCCGCTCCATGCCTCTTGCGGGGTTTGATCATCCAACTTCGCATGTGGACACCGATTTTGCACATAGATGGCACATTGCACAGCTTCCGCCCAAAATTCCTTCGGCATCTTCTTGCTCTTGAGCATTGACCGAACCATGTCAAGAATGGTCCTGTTCTTCTTCTTGGCCACACCGTTTTGTTGTGGAGGGTACGGTGCGGTTAAAAACCGCCTTATGCCTTGCTCCTCACAACACTCCATCAAAACTGTTGAAGTATACTCTCCACCTCTATCAGATCGTATGGATTTGATGTGTCTACCGGTTGTCTTTTCCACCATCACTTTGAACTTTTTGAACACATCGAACGCCTCAGATTTTTCTTTCAAAAAATAAACCTAAATTTTTCGTGAGAAATCATCAATAAAGGAAATAAAATACCTCTTACCGCTAAAAGATTCAGGGGTGATTGGTCCACATATGTCAGTATGAATCAACTCAGAGGTTGCTTAGCCTGATATTCTGCCTTCTTTTGAAACGAAGTTCTCGCATGCTTGCCGAGCACACACTCTTCACAAAACTTTCCCTCGTAGTCCATGTTTGGTAGCCCGTGCACCATGTTCTTCTTTGCCAACTCGTTTAGACCACCATGATGTAGGTGACCAAAACGGAGATGCCACAACGACGCCTTGTCTTCTACGTCTACCTGCAAACATTTTTCTCGCACGCTTTTCAAATTCAGCTTGTACATGCGATTTCTCCCCATTTCAACTCGAGCGACCGAACGCCCTTGCTTATCTTTCAAGTGTAATATCCGGCCTTTCATAAGTATCGAATAACCTTTCTCCATGAGTTGCCCCATACTCAAGATGTTGCTCTTGAGGTCTGGTACGTAATACACATATTGGATTGACCCAACTAAGCCATCCTTTTGTAAGTAACAAATCGTACCTTGGCCTTTGACCTCAACCTTCGACGCATCTCCAAATGACACATGTCCAGTTTCCACCTTTCGCATCTCTCTGAATAGGTGCTCGTGCCCACACATATGGTTGATTGCACCCGTGTTGAGGTACCACACCGTGTCATTGTCGGTGTTGCCTTCGTTGTGTGTCATCATGAGAAGACCTTTTTTCGCCTCATCTTCCGTGGCTAGGTTGGTTGTCTCTTCCACCTTTTTCTCATCTCGGCAATCTATTGTGAAATGTCTGATCTTGCCACAATTGTAACATTTATCCGAGTTGCAATCTTTTGCATAGTGACCATACTTGCCACACTTGTAGCACTCAATGTTGGAGTAATATGACCAACCTCTTCTTCCACGCCAGTTCTGTTGGCTTGACTATTCTTTCTCCTCACTCTGACCTTCTTGACCACGACCTCTACCATCACGACCGTTTCCACGTCCCCCCACGGCCACGACCTCTACCTCGAAAGTTTTGAGAATAAAGGGCCTTCTCGTCTTTGATTGACGCCTTGGTTTGAAGCGCTTGCTCAAGTGTCTCCTCCTTCTTCTTCTTCTTACGTTGTTCATGTGCCTCAAGGGAACCAGCGAGCTCCTCAACAGTGAGCATTGCTAGATCCTTTGATTCTTCTATGGCACATACGACATTCTCGAAATTTTCGGTTAAAGACCTCAAGATCTT
This sequence comes from Gastrolobium bilobum, assembly GCF_033153095.1. NCBI lineage: Eukaryota > Viridiplantae > Streptophyta > Magnoliopsida > Fabales > Fabaceae > Gastrolobium > Gastrolobium bilobum. The sequence goes on along the minus strand of NW_026895148.1, from coordinate 32,096 downwards.
TACCACCACTCTCGCATCAGGAAGTGCTTCTCAATTCCTGTTTAACTGGTTTACCACGGTTTGAACACGCGTGATGAAGTCGGATACACCTTCCGTCTCCTTCATCTTCATTCCTTCCAACTCGCTGCGAAGAATTTGAAGTCGAACTTGCATAACACGATCAGCTCCTTTGTAGACATTTGCCAAAATGTCCCACGCTTCTTTTGAAGTTGCAGGACTCGCAATCTTCTCAAAGCCTGACTCGTCAACAGCTCGGATCATCATGTACAAATCCGCCTTATCTTTCGATCGTGTCTCTTTCAACGCCTTATTTTGAGCCGTCGTATACCCGCGGTAGTTGTCGGTTCTTCGAAACCTTCTTGGACGACCTCCCAACTGTCTTGAGACCCGAGAAGAGCTTTCATTTGGATGCTCCAACTCTCCATTGGCTCTGATACCAATTTTTTAGGAGAAGAGTAAAAACAAAGGATTTTTACTAAGGAAGAAGTCGTAACTTTTACATTCAAACAATAGATTTTTAAATTACAAAACTTGTAACTCTACAATAAAGACACTTAACACCACAATAAACTCACATAATTTTAGAAACTTAAAAACATAAAACTGACATTTAACGTTTGCTGAATTAAACCCATTAAAAACTAAACTGACTGCTGAATTAAACCCATTAAAAATTAAACTGACACATAACTCCACATTTAACGTTTATTCAACATTATAAAGCTCCACCTTGCTAGGTCAGTGTTACAATCACATTTGCAAGGTATGAGATTTGGAGTTTCACATTGGTTGTATGAGCAATTAATGTGGGGTTATACAACTAGGAGTCCCATATTGGTTGTATGGGCAATTAATATGGAGTTTATAAGACTTTAGGCACTCTCACACTTTGTGCTAGCTTTTAGGATGGTACATCCTACAGTTCTTATCAAATGATATTAGGGGTGTTAAAACAAGTCATGACACACAAGTCAACTCGCAACATGACACGAAAATTTGTGTTCGCGATACCAAATGTAAGGATTTTATAAAATATGATTATATGAAATTAGAACACCAAAAGATTCAGGCTTACTTGTTGAAGACATGATTCTTGATATTAGGGGTGTTAAAACAAGTCATGACACACAGGTCAACCCGCAACATGACACGAAAATTTGTGTTCGTGATACCAAATGTAAGAATTTTATAAAATATGATTATATGAAATTAGAACACCAAAAGATTCAGGCTTACTTGTTGAAGACATGATTCTTGATTTCTTGAAGGCTTCTTGTTTACTCTGATGCTCATGCAATGGAAAGACTAAGATCTTCCTCTGCAATTCACACCACTCCTTGATCACAACCGTCGATGGGGCGAGTTGTGGAGTAACGATTTTCTAACACGTTGTGAATACAGAGGGGACCTAGCCAAACTTATTAACCCTAGTCGCCTTCCCATCATGGGCCTATGGGTTAGGCTTACACTGTTACCCACACTAATCAGTTTACAGATATCCAAGCCCAAATCAAAAGGATCACTAATTAACTGAACTTTATACTGCACCCCCAATATGGATCATGATTTAGCTCGTTTTTATTAAAACAAGAAAAACTACAATTGATTGAAGCCCACAATTATTACAAAAATTTCTAACATTCTCCCACTTGGGCAAAATCAATTGTAATATTTTAATTTAAAAGAGAAAAGGAAAACAAGTTATTTGAAAATGACTCTCGGGCTAAGGACTAATTCTTGTAATGTGGCCACATTTTAAGAAAACACGTGATCCAATGTGCGATATCTGAATATGACTCCATCCAACTAAAATCAAATAACATTGAATCAGGCGGTGATTATACCCTTACCGATATAAGACCTTCCATAGTCACAAATGTTACTTGACTCCGTCGACTAGTCATTAGTATGGAGTGTAGCAAGAAAATAGCATGCCAATGTGATCCAACAATAGCCAAACTACTATTTTCTCTGTCAGTCCTCAAATTTCTCTCAAATGCCTTAAAGCCAGAGAAATTTCATGGTTTATCAAAAAATCATCATATAATCAAATATGGTGTCAACTACGGGCCCTGTAGTCCTAACAACACCATTATATCTCAAACTCCCATATAGTGTCAACCACAGACATGATGGTTCCAACGACACTGAGTTCCAAAATCATGCCTCAAACTCCAATATAGTGTCAACCACAGGCATGATGGTCCTAACGACACCGAGTTCCAATTTATGCCTTAAACTCCAATATAGTGTCAACTACAGGCACGATGGTCCCAACGACACTGAAAATGTCATGTTGTATAAGCTTATACTATACAATAGTTACACCAAACAACTGAAAATATCATAATGTATAGTATAAGCTTATACTATCAGGTCTTATACGTTACACCAAACAGGCCCTGAGTTCCAAAATATCTCTCAATTGATAAACATAAATACATATATTCAATATATGCAATAATAAAACTCAAATCCTTATCAATTGTTCAAAATAAAATTTGTCTATTAAATAAACATCAATTATATCCAAAATAAATGGTTTAACGTGACAAGAAAATAATAAATGATTCAAACTCCCACTAATCAACTAAATCAAAGGAATTCACAATGCCCATATTCTTCACATGAATTTATCATGGGCCTAAATCCTTTGGTTAGAGAGTCAATCAATATTCTCAACAATATCCAATACAAGAAAAAGAAATTTTCTCCCACTGACCTTATGGTAAATATACTAACAGAAATTATTTTCATCATAGCTCAAGAAAGTCACTACCTCATCAAATAACCATTAATGTAAAATAAAATACATGCTGATTTAAAAAGGATAAAGAATTCAAAATCCTTTTCAAAGAGGCCTTATAGAAAATTAATTTCAAAATAAACTCGTATCCTGAAATTAAAAACTAAGCAATTGTCTCTCACTGACTCCACAATAACTTCAAGATCACACAAAATCAATCATATCTCTCCCACAAAAAAAAAATATCAAGTATATTCTCAACATTAATTATAGGCTAACACACAATGCCCTATCAAGATCAAAATTCATAAAAAAAATAAAATAAAAATCTAGATCTCATCTCTATTATTCACAATTCAATCCAATCAACAATTTTATTATGACATTGTTATCGTTCATATCAAAAGTATATTTATTACATAAATGCAATTATATTAATTATGGGCAGTGAAATAATTTTAACGAAATAATTAGCTTATTATAAACTCTCCTTTGGATAGAGTACATAATACATAATTATTTCACATTATTTGAAATTTTAACTCAATGCAAATTTCAAAATTAATGCATCAATAACTTCCTTTGGGCAGATAATTGCAAACAATAATTTTTATTAATAAAGAACCCTGACGATTTACAAAAAAATATTCTGAATAAATCATACCTAAATAATATGAAAAATCTTATAGCATATGTTTCCCAAAATCATATTGCATTTACTAAATTATAATTTGTATCATAAATTTAAATCCCCAATATCATCAATTATATATCTTACCTGACTAATCAAACTTAATGGACAAAGCACATAAAATCTATGCTAAAATTGGGAGAGTAAATACTAACATTATAATCATGATAATATGTAACAATTTTTCATTAATTAAAATTTTGAAAAAGGAACATAAATATTTATTACAAAGTTAAACATGAATAAGAGCTCACAAAATTAAATATGAATGAGAGCTTACAAAATTAAATATAAATGAGAGCAAATAATTCCAAATAAATATTCATATATATAAAAAATTAAAATAGATATTTCAAAATATTAATTTCAAAATGAATCAAACATATAAGTTCATTATTAAGGCAAAACAGGAATGCATCAGAGTAAATTACAGGGCAATATACACCTTTAATTAAATCAAGATATTATAGTGAGACCAACATAATAGTACATTCTCCTTTGGGCAGAACGCACTAACCAAGATTGAACCAAGGCCAGAACCTCAGATGAGTTAATCAATGAGCACAACACTGAGTTTGAAAATCTATCCCCTTTGGGCAGATAGATTCCTAAACCAATGAGCCTCCAATAACTTCATCTACAATCTCAAGAAGAAGTTGCTAGGATGAGTTAATCATTTAGCACAACAGGTTGTCATAACAAGGCCAACATAATAGTACATTCTCCTTTAAGCAGAATGCGCAAACCAAGGTATAAACCAAGGTCAGAACCTCAGATGAGTTAATCAATGAGCACAACATTGGGTTCGAAAATCCATCCCTTTGGGCAGATAGATCTCTAGTCCAATGAGCCTCCAATAACTTCATCTACAACTTCATAGAAAATTTGCTCAAAGAGCATACACTGGCTTCAGAGATGTGTCCTCTTTGGGTAGACAGATCATCTATACCAATGCATCTCCATTAACCTCATCTCAAACAAATTTACAGTTATAACACACAATTACTCCATTTGGGCATGAAATTGCATGAAATAATCAAAATCATTCCCAAACAAATTTTGTATTTAATCAATTCAAGTGGAAGCATGCACCTCAATAAATAAAATATTAGAGCAAGCATTAGAAGTTAAGAGCAATCAACACTATATCATAAATGCAGCCAAGTCACATCATCACTTGATGCAAAGTATAACAAATTAATTTTGTTCATCATATTTTTCTTCAAAATATATATTCAGAAAAAATAATGAAATATAATGTAATGTTCAACATACATCTATCCATCAAAATCTCAAATCAAATATTGATAATAAAAAACCTGTCTAAATATAAACACACAAATATCATATGCGTTATTCAACAAATTTCTAAATTTTGATGTATATATCTAATTAACTAGCTCAACTCCCAATATAAATAAAAAGGTATCTGATAAAACTTTTCTCTTGAGCTCTAATTTCTTAAACACATATTGAATACACAAATGAACCATAATAATTAAGAGGGAGGAATAGTAAACAATTCTTCATAATATTAGATCAACAAGGTGCCAAAAGATATAATATCATCACAAATTTTTTTTATTTTTTTTTATTTTTTTAGTTCAACATGCCAATGCTCACCAACACACTCCAACTTCTAATTACAAAGTTCACAAATCAATTGTGTTATAATAAAATTTGTTTGGATAGCACACATAACAGCAACAGTATTATTTATTTTAAATACCACAAAAGCATGGAACCATAATTATCATTCAACGCATGAAATATTGAACAAAACAGAACATTTAATGGTGTTTCGAAATGGTATCAAGGCATTGAATGCAAATTTTTTATTTATTTATTTATACCATGCAATAAAATATTAAATAATAATGATAAACAACTTTGCTACAAAAGAAAGAATATTAGATAATAAATATATTTATTCGAAACACAGTTTTTTTTTTGGCCAAAATATATTCCAAATAATAATAATAATATACATATGTATTTCTTTCTTTCTTTCTTTCACATGTCTCACCTAAAATTCTTCTTGAATAATAAAAGTATCCAATTTGGATCTCATCGTCGTTTCAAGTCCCACGTCAAAAACCGTGCACAAAAGAGACATGAAGCAAATTTATATTGAATCTCATTGCTATTTTATATTGTTAAAGAATTATATTTGAATAGTGTCATCAAATTTACCAAATTTCAGACTGCGATGAAAATATGTTTCGGAATTCTCTTCAACTAACATTGCATCTATTTCAAATGCTCCATAACCATGAAAGCAAGCATCGAAGTTTTATGCTTATAATGTCAAAAAATAGGGATTTAAAATTGGATCTATAAAATCCCCCAAAATCATTGAGTTTAATTTCTTCAAAATAAAATAAAATAAATATTAATTTAAAAATTAAACATTCAAGAACATATGAAGGCCAGGAAATTCCAAAATATGCAATCATGTCCAACAACAAATAATTGGGTCCTAAATCATATAATCTAGGCTTTGATACCAAATGTAAGAATTTTATAAAATATGATTATATAAAATTAGAACACCAAAAGATTCAGGCTTATTTGTTGAAGACATGATTCTTGATTTCTTGAAGGCTTCTTGTTTACTTTGATGCTCATGCAATGGAAAGACTAGGATCTTCCTGTGCAATTCATACCACTCCCTGATCACAACCGTCGATGAGGCGAGTTGTGGAGTAACGGTTTTCTAACACGTTGTGAATACAGAGGGGACCTAGCCAAACTTATTAACACTAGTCCCCTTCCCATCATGGGCCTATGGGTTAGGCCTACACTGTTACCCACACTAATCAGTTTACAGATAACCAAGCCCAAATCAAAAGGATCACTAATTAACTGAGTTTTATACTGCACCCCCTATGTATTATGATTTAATTCGTTTTTATTAAAACAAGAAAAACTACAATTGATTGAAGCCCACAATTATTATAAAAATTTCTAACAGTTAAAACAAGTCATGACACACAGGTCAACCCGCAACATGACACGAAAATTTGTGTTCGTGTTGGGAAAAATGATCCACAAAAAATATGGGTCGTGTTGCGTGTCAACCCATATTTTTTTAGTTATTTATTATTATTATTAATTATTTTTTAAATCTCAATCTATTTTTAAATTTTTTTTGCTCAATTATCATTTATACCCTTATTTTGCGTGTTGTGTCGTGTTCGTGCTGATGTATTCGTGTTATGTCAAATTCGTGTCGTGTTAACCCGTTTTGATATCCCTCAATGGTATCAGAGCCTTCCAGTATGTCTCCCAAAAGCTAGCTCATACACTGAGAGTGTCCAAGGACTTATAAATCCCACGTTAGGTTCCCATATAATTAATGTGGGACTTCAAGCCTCATACCTTGCAAATGGAATTCTAGGTGAGATATTTCAAGTAGGGTCTTTTCTACGTCTGCATTGTAGGGAACTTAAATAGATATTTCTTTTAATGTTTTTATTTTTAAGATTTACTAAAACATGTCTCTAACATCATGATTTATGAGTGTTATTTGTGTTGAAGATTTTGACAAGAATAAAAATTCATGTCGTGTTCGTGTTATGTCAAATTTGTGTCGTGTTAACCCGTTTTAACATCCTTAAAAGGTGTTAGAGTCTTCCACTATGTCTTCCAAAAGCTAGCTTATAGGGTGAAAGTGTCTAAGAACATGTTTGGTGCATAGTATAGGATAAGGCCTGATAGTATAAGACCTGATAGTATATGGCCTGATTGTATAAGACCTGATTGAATTTTAATACTATCCAGCGTTTGACACGGTGTTGTATAAAATAATATGATCTAATATTTGATAATATACTGTATAATACTATATATGATAAAAATAAATATTTTTAATAAAAATATCCTTTAATAAAGAATTTATATAATTCTTCAAAAAATATCATATGATATTAATTTTTATAAAAATTTATTGATCAGTGTGTCCGAAATATAAATTAATTTTTATAAAAATTAAAATATTCAATATTTTAAAAATTAATATATTGAAAAATTAATTTTTATTTTAATAGATTAATATTAAAATAATATATTAATTTTTGAGAATTACATTGGTCAACGATGCTAATACATCAATCTCTTATCAGGCCTTATCCCTTACCCTTAGGCCGGATTAAGTTATACATCGTTTTGATGTATTAAGGGATTATGCTGTATAAGCTTATACTATACGATGGTCATACCAAACAACTGAAAATGTCATAACGTATAGTATAAGCTTATACTATCATGCCTTATACGTTACACCAAACAGGCCCTAAGGACTTATTAACCTCACATTAGTTGTCCATATAACCAATGTGAGACTTCAAGCCTCATACCTTGCAAATGGGATCGTAGGTGTTCGTGCTGATGTATTCGTGTTATGCCAAATTTGTATCATGTTAACCCGTTTTAGCATCCCTAAATGGTATCAAAGTCTTCCACTATGTATCCCAAAAGCTAGCTCATAGAGTAAAAGTGTCCAAAAACTTATAAAATCCACATTAGTTGCTCATATAATCAATGTGAGACTTCAAGCTACATACCTTGCAAATGGGATTGTAGGTGAGATATTTCAAGTAGAGTCTTTTCTGTGTCTGCATTGTAGGAAACTTAAATAGATATTTCTTTTCATGATTTTATTTTTAAGATTTACTAAAACATGTCTTTAACATCATGATTTATGAGGGACATATTAGTACACAACTTTATAATTAATATAAACATTATATATGCAATATATATATATATATATATATATATATCTATATATATATAGTTTAACATTTTTAAAAAAATATTTTTTATTTTAAATATGGAAAATATATTTAAATTTATATGTTTATATTAGTCAACGGTGCAAAGTAACCAGTACCCGTGGTCGGGCTTGATAACACCGAAGAAGAACGCACCGTCACCAACACCGTTTTGTGGCTTCATGTCATTTCCATTTTGGGATCATTATTTCTCTCTTTTCTTTCCTTTCCCTTTATAAATTTGCTGATCCTTTTGTGTTGTGTGTGTGTGTGTGTGTGAGAGAGAGAGATTCAACCTAACAAGAAACTAAGATGGCACAAGTGAAGAACAAACAAGTGATTCTGAACGATTATGTTTCTGGTTTTCCTAAGGAAACAGACATGAACATTGTTGAAAGCACCATAACTTTGAAGCTTCCAGAAGGTTCCAATGAGGTTTTGCTCAAGAACCTCTACTTGTCTTGTGATCCATACATGCGGATTCTTATGAACAAACCCGATGGCCCTTCTCTTGGTCGTAGCTATGACCCTTCCTCTGTAAGTCACGTTTTCTATTATGTAACCCTTTTGAGTAAATATGCTAAAAAAATGTTACCCTTTTGATTAAATGTATAGTTGCATACTTAAAAATTGTAACTTGTGTTGGATTATGGTATTGAAAAACAATGGTGGCACTAAACTAGCATATTCATGGATCTTATTTTATATTAACTCTAGCTGTTTAACTTCTTCTTCTTCTTTTTTGAATTTTTTTTGAAATTTTGAATTTTTTTGTATAAAATAGTTTTGTTTGCTGAGAACTTTGAGAATTCGAGGGAATTGCTGCATATTAAGAAGTGGGTTGTGTGATTTGTGCTTAAAAATTTAAACTTTATAGTTTGTAATTAGCATTTTAGTATTTATGTTATTATTTTTTTAATTGAGAGTGAAATTAATCATAGAATGTGAAACATTGAGAATACATTTTAAGCATGTATTTATGCAGCTACTGATAATTTTGTGTGTAATCGCAGCCATTAGGAGGATATGGTGTGGCTAAAGTCCTGGAATCTGGACACCCTGATTATAAAAAAGGTGATTTAGTGTGGGGTGTTACTAAGTGGGAAGAGTATAGCTTGGTCCCCTCAGCTCAAATACTTTTCAAAATTGAGAACACTGATGTTCCACTTTCCTACTATACTGGAATTCTTGGTATGTATTCAACATTTTCAATTTATATTGATTCTTAGTGAAGGATGCACCTGATGTCTGTATGATCTGCAAGCCTCAACTTAATAAGTTTTCATGTGAAGGATGCATTTTGTTCCTATATGCCTTCTGCATTTTCTTCTTTTTTTCAATGAAGGTTGTATGGCTGGAATTGTTCCTTAATTCATTAAAATATTTCTCCTTTCTTTGTATGTATTCCATGATTTCAGTTTTTATTGATTCTGAATGAATGATGTACTTGATATTGATGCCAAGGTCAACTGCAAGTTGCAAATTATGGAATTTTTATGTGATAAGTTGACCCTCATCTTGGAAGAAACCTATTGCGTAGGTGGTGGCTATCTGGCTGTTTGTTCGTTATGCATTTTCCATTTTCTTCTTTTGTTCAGTGATGGGTATATGGCTTGAATTGATCTTTTGATTCATCAGAGTATCTGGATTACGAGCTTCATTTTGGAAGAAAAAAAAAATGACTTTTATGCTCATTTGGAACCAAAAGCTCAATGCTTTTTTTGTATATCTGTCACAGCCACATCTCAGTGATAAACTCCAATGAGCCTATAGAGTTTAAATTGTAGTTTTATTAGTTTTTATTTTCTGATTATACGTTCTGCTTCTTCAGATTTAATATTGGCGAGCATGCTAGCAAGCTTTTGTTAGTTATGTAGCTTTTTTCATTGTATGAAGTTTTCGTTTGATAATTGGACTCCTGATATTCTTGTATCATTAAGATTATGGGTTAGCCATCATAGAAGAAACCTATGGTGTAGAATGTGGTTTTCTAGCTGTCTTTTCCCTATATTCCTTTTCCATTTTCTTCTTTTGTTCAGTTAAAGTTATTTGGCTTGAATTGATCTTTGATTCACTGGATTAATCGGCTGATCAGCATGGTTATGTTCGTTTGGAATTGATAGCTAATATTTTGTATGTCTATTGCAGCCACAACTCTATGGTAAACTCTTCTCAATTTATATTATACTTTTTTGTTTTATTTTTTTAATATTCTGAGTATACATTCTTCCTCTTCATTTTATTGTGTTTTGATTTGACCAATGTATGCTCATCTTTGAACACAGGTATGCCAGGAATGACTGCGTATTCGGGTATTTTTGAAGTAGGTTCTCTCAAGAAAGGAGAGAATGTTTTTGTTTCAGCTGCCTCTGGCGCAGTTGGTCAACTTGTTGGGCAATTTGCTAAACTGTCAGGTTGTTATGTCGTTGGAAGTGCTGGAACTAAAGAAAAGGTACTGTTTCAGCATCACCTATTCCTTATTTGTTCTGTAGTTTAAAATACTAGTGTTTTTCTTATCAGCATATATTTAGCTTATAAAAATATTTTTTCTTTCCGAGCTTGAGCAATATTCTCTTTTAAATAGATATATTTCTCAATGAAGACTTTGAGACATCTCGCATGCTTTTTTAAAAAAAAAAAAAATTCCATGATTATTGGTGGAATTAAAATACATTTCATTCCCTTTAGTCAATGGAATATCTAGTTACTTATGTCAAAAAAAATTATCCTCTATTATGTATACCCTTGCTCTAGTAAACTATTATCCAAATCCCTTCCCCTTATCCAAAGAAGGCGGAAGAAGAAATTTACAAAATGAATTGTGCCATAGATTAGAGGGCGAACCTAGAGCAGTGATAAAGCTGCTCCTCTATGACTAAAAGGTTGCAAGTTTGAATCCAGGAAACAATCTCTTTGCAAATATGTAAGGGTAAAGACTGCGCATAAAGATTGTCCTCACCTCTACCCTCGCTAATCGGGATTTAACGGGGAGAGGTTTTTTTAATTGTGCCATAGATTAACACTAGTACTTGTCTTTCTCCTAAATTTCTGTATAGATACAAATTGTTGTGAAGGATTATGATTACTAAGGGTCTGTAATAGATTCGTTTTACTAGAAACAAAAAATACTAAAGTCCTCCTTTCACTTGAATGTATCTATTTTTCAATCAGGTGGATTTATTGAAGAATAAATTTGGATTTGATGGAGGTTTTAACTACAAGGAAGAGCCTGACCTCAATGAAGCTTTGAAAAGGTCTGTACTTAACAGTTTTGTATTAGACATATTTAAATTAACTTTTCTTATGGCCATTAAAATTTGCACTACTATCCGTAGTAATAAAACACAGTAGTAACTAGTGTATGTCAATATACAAATCAGGCACTTTCTAGAAGGCATCGATGTTTACTTCGAGAATGTCGGGGGCAAGACACTTGATGCCGTACTCCTGAATATGAGAATCCATGGCCGCATACCCGTATGTGGAATGATCTCACAGTATAATCTTTCTCAACCTGAAGGTGTAACAAACTTGACATCTCTCATATATAAGCGGATTCGTATGCAAGGTTTTGTTGTAGCTGATTTCTATCACCTATATCCCAAATTCCTGGAGTTTGTCCTGCCTCTTATTAGAGAAGGGAAGATTGAGTATGTTGAAGACATAGCTGAGGGTCTTGAGAATGGCCCTGCAGCATTGGTTGGCCTTTTTAGTGGTCTAAATGTTGGAAAACAAGTGCTTGTTGTTGCTCGTGAATAAAAGCATTTGCTTTTTCTATACATTGTTATGTTATCAGTTTTTGTTCTGATTTTTGGTTGAAAATGTAGCAACATTTTATATCACCTTTGCAGTCATCTTACTGAACTGTATGATGATGTTTTTTTATTGCTGATTGTCTTGTGGGCAGTATCAATGTACTATATACTTGTTGCTCGTGAATAAAAAACATTTGCTTTTTCTATACATTGTTATGTCATCAGCTTTTGTTCTGTTTTTTTTGTTGTTGAAAATTTAGCAGTCTCTATGTTACTGCTGTTGCCTTGTGAACTTCTTCTTCTTCTTCTTCTTTTTTGGTGAACTTGGATTTGAACTCTAAGGGACAAGCACTTATTACCAGGGGCAGACCTACATTTGTGCAACTGTATCTATGCAATTGCAGACACAGTTTTGGGGAAACAAAAAAGAGTAAAGTATTTTTTGGATCCTAAACAAAATTTACGAGACCCAATTTAATCTCTTACGGAAAAAAAAAAACAATCGACTCGTGATTACTCAGCATTCCAAAATACACTCGGTTAGTCGAAATCGTGGTCTCTCTAAAATTTAAAGGAGACCCACACTAGTTTCTCAAAAGAATTAATATGGGTCTATTTTATAATTCAGAGGGACAACAAATCGACTTTTACTTTTTTTAAAGGATTAAATTGAGTCCCGTGATTTTTATTGAGGATCCAAAATATACTTTATTCAAAAAATAAAATAAAATTGAAGTTGAAGTTTTCTTTTCTTTTCTTATTTATATTCTTTTGTTTTTTAATACATTTAAAACTTTCATTAAAAAAAAAATTGTATATATTTTTTGTAAGTTGAAGTTTTCTTTTCTTGTTTGTATTAAAAAAATTGTTTGTATTAAAATTTTCTTGTTTTCTTTTCTTATTAATATATTTTGTAAGTTAAAGTTTTTTTTTTCTTGTTTATATTCTTTTATTTTTTAATACATTTAAAACTTTTATTAAAAAAAAAATTCGGAAATATGTCTTTAAGTGTGCAGACATAAATAAAATTTTCTACGTCTGCTGCTGCTTATTACCAACCCCAAATGACTCGGTATAAGTTTTAATGTAGGACATTCTTTTTTAGTTGAAAAATTGTCATATCTCTTTCGTGTACATATGGACAAAAAAAATCTTTGTATTTCCTTTATCAAATTAAATTACAAACTTATTATAAGGGATAATTACAAAGGAAGACAAGTATTCTTTTTATGAGAAAATAAAAACACGTCAATTTTAATTCTCTCGTCCCTTTTTCATTAGTAATGTGCCAGGGACAATTACAAACAATTCTCTCATCCTTCCTTCTCTGAGAGGCTTGATGGGAATATACTTATGAAGATGGACGTAAGGTGCATTGTAGGAGATTATATTCTACCAATAAGGTGGTATAATTAACTTTAGGTGTTTTTTTATTTGAGTAATAATCTCTCTTGGATTAAATCTATTTCATTATAGTTGATAGTTATTGATCAGTCCAACAAATATTGAACTGTGCCTGATCACACACGATCGAAGATAAAGGATGTTGATGAAGAGAAAGATTGTTGAGAAGTTAGTTTGTTGTGATGCTAAGGTTGCCTGATGAGATGAATGATTTGGGCTACTTGGGATATGAGCAATTTGGAGATATCTGCAAGGCATTTCGATGCTCAAATCAGTTCAATATTCAATATAGTTCAAGTATTTAAAGATAGATGATTTTACCTAGACTGAATGCCTTTATTTTACAGTGGGAGTATGCCTTTGCTTTTGATTCTTTTTACGGCTAACAAACACAAAAGCGAATTTGCTTGTAGTATCTACTTGCTTAGTTAATGAATATTTTTATTTTTGTAAGTAGTTAATGAATATTTTATATCATTTATTAAATACATCTAATTAGTTAAATAAATAATTTTTAATATAAAAATAATTTTAATATAATATTTAATTAGTACATTAAGAGTATACGTTAAATATTTTTTTACGTATTGCTTATTTGTTATAGTTAATTAAATGGTTGCATTTATGATTTGAAAAAAAATTTACGTGTCCGACACGGACACGCGATCAATATTTGGGGACACGCGGTCTACTCTTCGACACGTTCCGACACATTTTTTCGACACGCAGTCAACTTTCTCCGACACGTGGTCAACGCTTCGACACGTTTTTTTTTAATCTTAATTTTATTAACTAAATATAAAAAAAAATTATAAATTTTTTTTTGTTATGGAATTTTACATGAAAAATTATTTTTATTTATATTTATGTTATGAAATTTAAATATTTGATTGATTATAAAACTTATTATGGACTCTTATGTATTAAATATAAATTATATTATATATATATATATATTAAAATTTTTATTTAATATCAAAACGTGTCTTAACATGTCGAAATATGACATTTTTTAGAATTAACGTGTCGGCGTGTCGTGTCGTGTCGTATCCTGTGTCAGTGTCGGTGCATCATAGGCTCTCGATTTATTTAAAAATATTTGACAAGTAACTTTTATTTTTTTATTTCCAGAATTAGGATAAATTTTAAGGGTCTTTCACAATATTATACATTTTCAAATTCTTATTCAATAGGAACAGATTATTCCGGCCTGATATTGTCAAGAATTTCTTACTATTGCCTAGGTACAGGTTCATCTTCGAAGTATTTTTCCCTTCGAATTTTTGCAAAGTTGTGACAAAGGGTATAACTTGTACAAATATTTCCATTTTTCAATTCAAACCCATTAGAAAAGAAGGGACAATCTAGGAGAAAAAAGGGATATCATATTTTATATTATATATATATGTGTAAGTATATATGAACATCAACATCAACATCACCTTTATCCCAAATTAATTGGGGTCGGTGGCATTCTATATAGATGAACCCACATGAAAGATACAAAACAGTTGAAAAAGAAAAAAAAATAAAAATAAAAAAAATAAAAAATAAAATAAAAATAAAAATAAAAATAAAAAATAAAAAAAGTAAAAAAGAAAGGGACAAGAAGAAGTGGGGGAAATGAAGGGGAAAAGGACTAAAAAGGGACCATCTGGGACATAGGAATAAAAACGGGTCTAACCCTCCACCATACTTATAGCTTTTCTCCATTCCGTTCTAAGACATACCGTCCGCCAATCTATATCCCACTCCATTAAATCTTGTTTTACTACCTTCCCCCAAGTAAGTTTCGGCCGGTCTCTGCCTCTTTTTGTGTTGAGCTCTTGGTAACAAACTTCTGTTCTTACAGGAGCATCCAGGGGCCTTCTTATCACGTGCCCAAACCACCTCAATCTATGTTCTCTCATCTTCTCGGCTACCGGTACTACTCTGACCTTTCGTCGAATATCTTCATTTCTTACCTTATCCATCCTTGTGTAACCACACATCCACCTTAACATCCTCATCTCTGCTACTCCCATCTTATGCTCATGTTGCCTATGTGCTGGCCAGCATTCCGCTCCATATAGCATTGCCGGTCTTACTGCCGTTTTATAGAATTTTCCTTTTAACTTAAGGGGGATTTTGCGGTCACACAAAAACCCAGATGCACTGCGACATTTCATCCACCCTGCTCTGATTCTGTGATTTACATCCTCATCAATCTCTCCACCTTTTTGTAAAATGGAGCCCAAGTATTTAAAAGCATCTTTTTTGGGTACCTCTTGACCACTTAAATGCACGGGCTCTTGGTCCCCATCTCGTACCAGAGAAAACCCACACTTCAGATACTCAGTCTTGCTTCGACTTAATGTGAATCCTTTGGATTCCAATGTGCTTCTCCACAATTCAAGTTTTCTATTAACACCCTCCTTGCTCTCATCAATAAGCACAATATCGTCTGCAAAAAGCATACACCATGGCATTTCCTCTTGAATATCTTTTGTTAGTTCATCCATAACTAAGGCAAAGAGATAAGGACTTAGAGCCAACCCTTGGTGTACACCAACCGTGATAGGAAAATAACTTGATGTTCCGTTACAAGCTTTTACACATGTATATAGTAGCCCCATCATACATATCCTGGATTGCCTTTACATACTTTGATGGAACATTTTTCTTCTCTAGAACCCACCATAAAACTTTCCTTGGAACCCTATCGTATGCTTTCTCAAGGTCTATGAACACCATATGGAAGTCCTTCTTCTTTTCTCGGTATCTTTTCATAAGTTGTCGCATCAAGAAAATGGCTTCCATGGTACATCTTCCTGGCATAAATCCAAATTGATTTACAGAAACCTTGGTATCTCTCCTCAAGCGATGTTCAATAACCCTCTCCCACAACTTCATAGTATGGCTCATTAGCTTAATGCCTCTATAGTTTGAACAATTCTGATCTCCCTTGTTTTTGTAGATAGGCATAATCATACTTTTCCTTTAAGCATCAGGCATCTTACTTGTCTGGAGAATCTTATTGAAAAGATTGGTCGACCATTTTATTGCCACATCCCCTAGGCCTCTCCACACTTCAATAGGGACACCATCAGGCTCCAAGGTTTTATTAGTCTTCATCCTCTTTAAAGCCTCCTTAACTTCATGTGTATTAATTTTGCATACAAATCTTCTATTCATATCATTATATGCGTCCTCCAAGTCCACCTCGCTTGTATCTCCATCCCCATTAAACAGCTTGTTGAAGTAGTTCAACCATCTTTCATTTACATCTTCATCTCTCACCAGAAGTTTTTTATTTTCATCCTTGATGCATCTAACTTGGGTGAGGTCTTTACTTTTCTTATCCTTTATCTTTGCAAGTTTATAAATACCTCTTTCACCATCCTTGCTCCCAAGATTTTTATACAACTCGTCGAAAACCTTGCCTCTAGCTTCTCGCATTGCTTTCTTTGCATTTTTTCTCGTCAATCTAAACTTTTGCAAGTTCTCTCTCTCTATATATATATATATATATATATATATATATATATATATATATAAATTATTTCTACAATCACTTTAGATAAGGTTATCTACAGCTACCAAAAAACTACGTCGTTTTGATTAATGAAGGGTGTTTTTGTAATTTTAGGTGAATTAATGAAGGGTTTTTTTTTTTGTAATTTTGTTTATTATTTAATCATATACATTTTATTGAAATACCCTTTATTAATTCACCTAAAATTACAGAAACACCCTTCATTAATCAAAATGACGTAGTTTTTAGGTAGCTATAAATAACCTTATTTAAAGTGACTGTAGAAATGTTTTCTCAATATATATATATATATATATGAGGTAGGATCCTTTGACACTAGTGTCAAATTTGACACCACATCTGAGAGCCGTTAAATCAAAAAAGATTAATGGTGTCACATGCCTACAAATCAGAGTCGCTGATCTTTTTTTATCGAACGGCTCTCAAATGAGGTGTTAAATTTCAAATTTGACACCGCTGTCAAAAGATCTTACCTCTCTATATATATATATATATATATATATATATATATATATATATATATATATATATATTAGCTCAACAGTATTAGAAAAGAAGATGATTAATTTATGGTAGGATAAAATATTCAAATTTCAGCCATTAATTTTATTTATATATTATAATTCATCTAATTAAAGTTGTTGAACGTAAATGAGATTGATAGAGATTTTTTATTCTCTGTTAAAAAATTATTGTGTTATACGTGAAGGGAAAAATATTTTAAAAAATTATATAAATAATGTAATTGCTCGTTGTCAAAACAGCAAAGGCATTCTCCTGATAAAAGAAGAACGTACGGTCACCAACGAGCATACTTTTTGTGGTAGCCGGTAGGAGAGTACATACTCCCTTATCCAAAAAAATATATAGAAAAAAAGTGATACGTGCCATAAGAGTAATACCAACAAAAAAAAAAGTACTCTCAAGAGGGGAAAAAAGTGGGTTTTATTAGTCTCATTTAACACAAGATAGTTATCTTATGTTGTAGAGAGAAAATAAGTGGATCCCATCATTACAAGAAAAAAAAAAGTGGGGTACAAAAATCGAAGTGAGAGAACATGAGAGAAGATATCTTATATGTAAGGAGAGTAATATATCTCAAAAAAGAGAGTAAATTTTGTAGTGTTAAATAAAACATGTTATGGACATGTAAGAAAATCATAATTATATAAAGATAAATTAATAGTAATAAAAAAAAGAAAAAAATATTAAAATAAATAATTATAAAATTATTAACATTAATTTACTTTTATTTAACTATAATTTTATTTTTCATTTAATATAAAGAAGACCATTTCCAGAAAAAAAGAAAAGAAAAAGAATATAGGAGAAAATAACAATGTAAAGAACCTTGAGATACACTACCCAAAAGCTAATTCAAAGGGTGAGAGTGCCCAAGGCCTTATAAACTCCACATTAGTTGTTCATACAACCAATGTGGGATTATATATCTCAACACGCCCCCTCACACAAGAGCCCATTAGGCTTGAAGAGTGGACAATGCAACAGGCCCGGCCTACCTGTGCTAAAAAACTCCACAAGAGAAAGTGGGGACTGCGAGGCTCTGATACCATGTAAAGAACCTTGGAATACACAAAGTCCACAAGAGAAAGTAGGGGGCAGCTGATACAGAACCTTGAGATACACCACTCCAAAAGCTAGCTCTGTCCAAGGCCTTATAAAGGCCACATTAGTTGCCCACAAGAGAAAATGGAGCGCGGCGAGGCTCCAATACCATGTAAAGAACCTTGGGATACACCACCCCAAAAGCTAGCTCAAAGGGTGAAAGTGCCCAAAGCCTTATAAACTCCATATTAGTTGTTCATACAACCAATGTGGAACTATATATCTCAACAAAATATAAAGGCTAGAAACCAAGCCTTACAAGAAACTAAGATGGCACAAGTGAAGAATAAACAAGTGATTCTAAAGGACTATGTTTCCGGTTCTCCTAAGGAAACAGACACGAACATTGTTGAAAGTACTATAATTCTGAAGGTTCCAATGACGTGCTGCTCAAGAATCTCTACTTGTCATGTGACCCTTACATGGGAATCTGCATGAGCAAGATGGAATCCACTGATGAGGGATTTCCTTCCTATGTCCCTGGCTCTGTAAAATTATGCTCTCTTTCTCTATTGGAAATCCTTTTATTCGAAAAAACAAAATGTTGATAGATCATTCTTAAATTATTTTCTGTCCCAGCATAAATATGATTTAATGATTTGTATTTGATTGGATGAGACGGTCTCAACACGACATGACACTCAAATATTTGACCACTTGCTAATTTAAATTATAAATGTTAGTCTTAATTTCTACTTAATTTAGTGGTAATTATCCTATGTTTTATGGGCTGATTTTGTCACAATGCAGGTGAAATTGGGCCAAATATAAGAGAGTAAACCCAAGTTGGTAAAAAGAAGTGAAAAAAGGACAATTTAAATTTTCACTAATTATTTTCATTTCTTATCACAGAAAAGGACACATGGCAGTTAAAGATGAAAGAAGGAAATGAGATGGCAAAGTGACACCCATTGGATGCTCTTTTGATTTGACGAACAGCAAACATTTGAAGCTGTGGCTTAAATACAAGTCTTTGTTTTGTAAAAAAAAAAAAAAAACTCAGAACTGAGAAGAGAGATTTTTTGGCGTTAAAAAGAGAACTCAGTTTTTTTAGTTGTATTCAGAATCTTTACATTGAGCGCTTAGTTTTCTTAGAGTTTCTTGGAGACGAATGCACAAGGAAGAACACCACTCTTGAAGGGATTCAAGAAGACCAACTTTCAGTGCAACTCGTGGTTTTATTTCTCTGTTCTTAAGCTTTTCATAGTATTACATTTTGAATTCGTGAAGAACCTTATCGGTCTATTACCTTCTACTTTTACTATTTCTTTCCTTTGAGAATAAAAAATCATGTTTACTGTTAATTCAGATTTTGTTTTTGCTTTATTTTTCAACATGCATTGCTAAATCCTTTTTCTGGAATTCTGATGGAGATGATGAGTACCCATTAATAATCTGAACTGTTGTCCATGTGCTTGATGTTTGA
Source organism: Gastrolobium bilobum (assembly GCF_033153095.1). NCBI lineage: Eukaryota > Viridiplantae > Streptophyta > Magnoliopsida > Fabales > Fabaceae > Gastrolobium > Gastrolobium bilobum. Next base: position 12,138 of record NW_026895148.1, on the reverse strand, counting down.
GTAGTGAATATTTCTTGGTTTAAGTTCCATGGGAACGGGTTTAAAGATTATTGCATGAACTTGTATTGGGAAATTTGAGTTTATGCTTTTCATTAATTCAAGTTTTCAAGATTAGGAATAATCTAGGAAAGAATTTGATTACAAGTCATCAGTAAAATGATTCAAGATTAAGGGATTAATTTGAATCATTTCACAAACTGAATTTGGAAAAGTTTAGTGAGGTTCTACAAAAAGTCAGATTCCATCAATTATAAGTGCTACAGCAGTTAAAACGCAGACATGCAATTTTCAGGAAAAAGTCATTGAAGTCAGAATTCTAGATTTTTAATATTGATTCAAAACTCATTTAAATCTGTTCTTACTATTTTTACTTAGTTTGCATTTTAGAAAATACAATTTCCATTGAAAAAGCCATTACATTTACATTCAAGAAAATAAGAAAGAATAACCGAAAGAAATTGAATTTCCCGTTCGAAGAGAACGATACTTGAATTCTTTGAATTCTATACTTTTTTTACAAAAATATCCAAACAACAATAAACTCTTATCTTTGTCGCATCTAATGTATATTATTCATATATTAATTAGTTTAAAGGGGGTAATAGTAGAAGTTATATTTCTAATCTAATCCATTCCATTATTTATCATTTTGAATTGAAAACAATGGAGAAGACCTACCTAGGGTTGGCAAAACGGGCCAAATCGACTCGACTCGGCTCAACCCGCATGCAACCAAAAAAAACGAGTCAGATTAGGGTTGACTCGAAAAAAAAATGAGCCAGAAAATCCAACCTGACCTGAGAGGGGTTGGGGTTGGCTCAAAAATATGGCTCGTGGGTTGACTTGAAAAAATAGCTAGAGAGTTGGCTCGAAAATTGGCTCGTTGGTTGGCTCGAAAATTGCTCGCGGGTTGGCTCGTTTTCAACCTATTTAAATGAACTTGTAGTATTAATACACCAACTATGTGGCTTCCATCAGCTTAAACAAAGGGTTGCAAAATGAGAAACAAGCAAAATATTCTAGTTTTGAATTTTCTTCACAACAAATTTGCACCAACATCAAGAAACAATCAGAACCACTTGCTACCAAGTGAGTAAGATATTTGAACCAAACAGAGCCAGTATAGCCTAACAATATAAAAATGGCAGGGATGTGAGAAGATTAGGGACTTAGGTTTAAAGAAGGAAGAAAGATGATGACAACATGTGTGGGTTTTGTCTATTTTTGCATATTATATTTTGTATTTTTTATAAATAAATAAAAACTCAACCCGCGAGCTGGTCCGTTTAACCTGCGGGTTGGCTCGTTTTTTCCCGAGTTGCATTGGCTCGAGTTGGGAGCTCATTTTTGTCAACCCAACCAGATTTATTTTTGGCGGGTTACTAGCCAACCCTAGACATACCCTTCAAAAGTGTGATATACTCTCTTTTTCAGTCCATGGTGAACCAACACGCCATGTCTCTTTCAAAACTCCCAAACATAGTATTAGTATCTTTGCATGACTGTTGTACTCAAGGAAGCACGGACATGAAAAAAAAAAAATTCAAGTGTCCATGTCCGACACACCAACACAGTGTCGAACACACGGTCAATATTCACGACACGTTGACCATTTCGACATGCGAATTTAACCGTGGATGGGGCATTGAGAAACTTGAATATAGAAAGTTAACAATGTAAATTTTTTACGGAATCTAAATTTCGTCAAAATATTTCACAAAAAAATATATTCATCAAAAATTTCGACGAAACACATTTTCATCAAATTTTTGTGATGGAAAAAAATTTCATCAAAATTCTTTACAGATTTCAAATTTCGGCGAAAGTTATCGACGGAAACATTTTCGTTAAACTTTTTGACAAAAAAAAAATTCTTCGAAATTTTTAGCGAAACACATTTTTATCGAAAATTTTCGACTAATATTTTCGTCAAGGTTTTGATAAAAAATATTTCCATCAAAATTTTCAACGGAACACATTTCTGTAAAAAAGTTTCGTAAAAATTTTTGACAAAATATATTTCGATAAAAAATTTTGACGGAAAAAATATTCTGTCAAAATTCTTTAGAGAATCTAAATTTCGTCGAAAGTTTCGAATGAAACATTTCCCTCAAAACAATTTCCATAAAAAAAATTTGACGGAAAAAAATTTCATCAAAATTCTTTACAGATTTCAAATTTCGGCGAAAGTTTTCGACAAAAAAAATTTCGTTCAACTTTTTGTCAAAAAAAAATTTCTTAGAAATTTTTAGCGAAACACATTTCCATCGAAAATTTTCAACTAAATATTTTCGTCAATTTTTTTGATAAAAAATATTTCCATCAAAATTTTCTATGGAACACATTTTTGTAAAAAAAATTCGTAAAAATGTTTGAAAAAAAAAATTTCGATAAAAAAATTTGACGGAAAAAATATTATGTCAAAACTCTTTGGAAAAACTTGTTGGCAGGCTAACCAGCCCATTTGGCAAGCAGGTAGGCTCACCCTCCGGACCTCGTCCATTTTGCCACCTCCTATCAACATTTTGTACAAGCATGTAGAGTAGCATTTAATATTACTCATTTTTTCAAACGATTAGAAGTTAAAAAATTAGAAGGTATTTTTAAACTTTTTAGAAAATATTAAAGCTACTTTTTTTAGGTTTTAGTTTTTTTAAAAAAGTATCTAATTATTATAAGCTTCTAAACATATTTTTTAAATAAAAAATACATTTTTAATGGAACTAATCAATAGGTTGGAAACATGTAATCATAAATACTATTAAAATAATATTTTAGCAAAAATTATTTTCCAAAGCTTCTAACAAAATAATATTTAGTTTATTTAATTTTTTGCAGCAGCAAAATTAATTATCCTAATAGGTATAATAATTAAGCCCAATAGACATAATAATAATAAATAGAATTAATATACTTAACAATGTCCAATGCATAAAGTAGTGGGCAATATTAAATGCTCAATCTTTTCCCACCTATCAATTTTAAAATTCAAATTTAAAAAATTTGAATTTTAAATATTAAATATTTTCACTCCCAATAAACATAACATTAAATATTGTTAATAGACTTAAGTATTTTCTATGCAGAAAGTAGTGAAAAACATGCATAGAAGTTTGTGCACATTCTGCAAGTAACAAATTCTAGTTATTTATTTTTATAGTAATTAATTTTTTTTTCTTTTAATTACTATAGAAAATTTGAATTTGAATTTTAAATACACTCTTATTCATTGCCACGACATAGAAAATTGTGTTAATTATACTCTTACATCAAAAGAATAAAAGTTTAATTTCTTTTGTATATATTAAATTAAAATTTACATTTGTATAGTGATTAAATTTTTATAATTCGTCTTTTACTGAATTATAGATGTCATTTTTTAATTTTTTAATTTTAATTTACAATTTAAAATTTAAATTCTTTTGTATAAATTATACAAATTTGTTTAAAAATAAATTTTTTCACTTTTAATTTATAATTTTTATATATTTTTTTTTAAATTTGTTATACATGTATATTTTAAACTTTTACATTAAATATTTCCTTAAAATTACATGTACGGAAATTTTTTATCTTTTTGTATTAATTTCTTAAGTTAAGTTTTTAATTTATTTTCTTTTAAAGTATAAATATGTCATTTCTTACTTTTTTTGAAATAAATTTCAAATTTAATTTATTTTTTATCAACTATACATATATTTTTGTAATTTTAAATTTTTTTCTTTCAATCAATAATTTTATAATAACTCAAATTTATTATATATATCTTTTTTCAAGTTTTATAATTAATCCTAATAGGTATAATAATTAAGTCCAATAGACATAATAATAAATATTATTAATGTGCTTAACAATTTCTTATGCACAATATGGTGAAAAATATTAAATAGTAAATCTTTTCTCACCTATCTAGTTCAAAATTCAAATTTAAAAAAGTATAAATTTTAAATTCTAAATATTAAATATTTTTTCACCTAGTAGACATAATAATAATTATTATTAATAGACTTCATAATTTTCTATGCAGAAAGTAGTGGAAACATGTACAAAGGTCTGTGCACATTCTCCAAGTAATAGCTTCTAGTTAATCATTCACGACATAGGAAATTGTGTTAATTACACTTTTACGTCAAAAGAATGAAAGTTTAATTTATTTCTAATAAATTAAATTAAGATTTACATTTTTATAGTAATTAATTTTTTCTATTTTTCTACATAACGATATTTGTCATTTTTAATTTTTATACTAAATTTTAAAATTAAAATTTTAAATTCTTTTGTATTAATTATACATACTTTTAAAAAATTATTTTTTTCTCTTTTAATTTTTGTTATATATATATATATATATATATATTTTAAATTTTTTATACATGTATATTTGAAATTTTTATGTTAATTATTATTTTTTTAAATTTGTTGTACGGAATTTTTTTGCTCTTTTTGTACCATTATTTTATGATACGATTTTAATTTATTTTATTTAAAGTATACATATGTCATTTCTTATTTTTTCGATTATATTTCAAATTTAAATTATTTTTTTCAACAATATATATATTTTTATAATTTTAATTTTTTTCGTTTAATAAATAATTTTATATTAAATTTAAATTTATTATATATATCTTTTTCCAGCTTTATAATTAATCCTAATAGGTATAATAATTAAGGTCAATAGACATAATAACAAATATTATTAATATGCTTAACAATTTCTCATGCAGAAAGTAATGAGAAACATTAAATCTTGAACTTTTGTCTCTCCTATCAAGTTCAAAATTCAAATTTATAAAGTTTAAATTTTAAAAATAAAATATTTTTTCCACCCAATAGATATAATAATAAATATTATTAATAGGTTTAACAATTTTAAATACAGAAAGTAGTGAGAAACATGCACAGAATGCTGCGCACATTCTCCAAGTAATAGTATATAAAATACTTAATGGCAAACATTCTTTTACGATGCAAAAATTGGATGATCATTGGTCACTGAATAGTCATTCATTTTAGTTGAGTTATTAATAATAATAAATAATTATTTGTTGCAAATATTTGTAGCTTTTTTCAAAAGTTTAAATTATTTATGTTTCTTAAAATTATGCCCAATAGACATTGGTAGGGAATAATTGAAGAATTGATAGGGAATAAATTAACAGAAAAGAGATGTTCTTTTCTACCGAGAATTCAAATTAATTAAAATAAGATTGTCGTATTCTTAGAAGTTGGGATTATAGTGTGGGATACATAAGAAAATTGAGAAAAAAAAAATCTTGAATAGAAGTAATACTAAACAACAAAATATCAAGTTCGATTTTGATCTTGCTTGATATAACACCCCGTGTATACCCGGTTTGTTATCATATCATCGTATTAAGCTGCGCTTAATTAAAATTGCGGAATAAACTTTTTCTTTTCAATTATGATGTCATTAATGTTAACAAGTTGATTACTTAATGCTTTTTCAAAATAATGCCTGTATGTAAATTGTGTTAGGAATATGGCTTCCATACTCAAGAGGGGGGTGAATTGAGTATTATAAAATTTTTGCAAAAGCCCCCTTCTAGTTTCTAAATAATTATTTAAAGCAAACATTGATATATGGAAAGCTAATCAATACATTCAGACAATCCATGACATATAATATATCACAATTATAGAGTTGATGCTAGCACATACAAGATATCAAAGAAGCAATTAAAGTGCTAGAAATAAAGAGTTTAGAGTTTAGAGAATTGCTAAAACAATATATCCTGGTTCGGTCACCACCACTTGTGACCTACGTCCAGACTGAAGCCGCTTGATCAACTCTTTCACTAATGGTCAAGCTTCACGGGTGCTTGACAAACCTTTACAATCTTCCAAGACTTCGGGTTCTTGGATACCTTTCAATCTCCAAGTTTACGGGTACTTGGTAACCTTACAATTCACTCCAAATTTATTTAGGTATTTGGCCACCTCTCAAACAATGGGTCTCACAACCCTTTCAACTCAAGAATACAATGGGAAAATATTTTGAAATGAATATACACTCTCAAAGTGTGGATATACAACTTGAAGCACTATGGGTATATGGATTTTCAAGATATGAGCTCAAATATATTTGATTTTTGAAAGATATGAAAGAATATGCAAGTGATAGTGTAGAAGCTCTCAAGGTATGCATAATGTGTGTAGAGATAATGCTCAAATGTTTTTGAGTCATTTGGAATGCATATATAGTGTTTCCAAAAACTAGCCGTTTATAGCAGTTTGAAAACTAGCCGTTGGAAAACTAGTCGTTTATAGCCGTTGGGAAACTAGCCGTTTATAGCCGTTGGAAAACTAGCCGTTTATAGCCGTTGGGATCTCATTTGAAAACTAGTCGTTTTATAGCCGTTGGGATCTCATTTGAAAATTTAGCCATTTTATAGCCGTTGAGATCTGTCGCTGTGGTAATTGATTCCCAACTGACAGCAAAAACATTGTTTCGTACTTTGGCTATAATTTGAGTTATACTTGTCGGATTGATGTGATCTTGGTCTTGTTGGAAAAATAAAAGATAAATCTACAACTTTTATGAAGAACACAAGATCCAAATCCATCATCTTAGATACGAAAAAGTGTATGGAAGACAGAAGCGAAATTAAGCAATAAATTTTAAGTTCAGATGTGTTTTAGCTTGCTTCCAACTACTTTTTGTGAAAGATCTTGACTTGATAAATATGTTTTGAAGTTTTCACCAAAAAAAAAAAATATGTTTTGAAGTTATAAAATATGTCAAGGATCTTTTCTATGGATTTGAAAAACATGTTTGCAAAACATCTTGATTATGCAATTTGAAAAACATGTTTACTTTGAGAAAAACTTTGAGCTCATGTAATGCAATCTATCATATACTCTCACATATATTCTAAGTCCTAAAGATATATTCCAAAAATGATTTTAGACTTAGCTTTATGTCTTGTGTCTTGGATCTTTTCTTGAACTTGATGCTTTGACTTGTTGGATATGACAATGCTTGACCATGGTTAGTTTTATGCTTTGACCATGGATATGACAATGTCTTATGGCAATGCTTAGACTTAGCTTTATGCTTTGACTTCTTGTCCATGGTTAGTGGTCTTTAATCTTGGTGTTGCTCTTGATCCAATCATCTTGCCACTTTGATATGACATCACTCTTCTTGTGTGGCTACATCATACATCTTCAATATCCACATATGGTTGATGCTTTTCGCTATTGATCAATGCACTTCTCTTTTTGTTGTTGCCACTTTGTTATCATCAAAACATACCTTGTATCTACAAATTGCAATAAAGCTAAATACACTGAATAACCTCATACATAAATAAGTGAGTATCTAAGTCACGGAACTACAACATGTAGTCCGGACCATAATCCTGATACAATTATACAACTCAATACTAAAATAAAACATAGTCAATCAATGTGGCATGGACAACTCCCATGCTCACCAAATAAGGCAACAAAGTCCAACATAGTCTCAAATCATAAAACGATATAAAGGCAATAAAACATAATAACAGCCAGGCATATCAGCACAACATCAAATATCTCAACTCAGCTCCAGCCTCCTGCCGCCCGAGGTCTCAACCCCCGAGTTACCTGAACCTGAAAATGTGCCCCAAATGTGGGGTGAGATCTCTAAGCAGAAATCTCAGTAAGACAAGGGGTCCTCAAGGATCTCTCCACCCCAAGCTCACTTACATGTGCAATATAAGTTCTAAAAGCAGTTTACAATATAAGTTCCAAAAATCAGTGCAATGCAGCAGAATAACCATGTCATGTGTGTCAACTATTCTACTAGCCAGAGAAATGCAGGATTTACATACGTCTATTACCTACAATCAGTGCAAGACACCTCTTGCACCCACCCAGAGAAACACCCTATGGTATGTCTCCTACATACACAGGCTTACCGTCTAGGTGAAACAACACATGCATATTGTAACACCCCGTATATATCCAGTTTGTTATCATATCATCGTATTAAGCCACGCTTAATTAAAAAAATGTGGAATATCTTTCTCTTTTCAATTATGACGTCATTATACTTAGCCAAGTTGATTACTTAATCAATTTCTTAAAAACATCGCCTGTATGTAAATTGCAAATAGACATCTAACTGAAATACCTCAATATATAAATATCAATTGAGTATCTAACGTCACGGATCTACAACACGTAGTCCGGACAATATACATGATTACAACTCCAAATAAAACAAGACATAATCAAGTCTATGTGGCATGGACAATCCCCATGCTCACTAAATCAACATCATAACAATAGTGTCTCAACCAGATAATCCATAACCATAAATGAAGCTAAAAGCATAATAGCAACAAGCATATCCAGCATCCAACATGCCAGCATATAAATAAGCATTATCTAACTCAGCTCCGGCCTCCTGCCGCCTGAGGTCTCAACCCCAACATTACCTGAACCTGAAATAGTGCCCCAAACGTGGGGTGAGATCTCTAAACAGAAATCTCAGTGAGGCAAGAGGTCCTCAAGGATCTTCCACCCCAAGCTCACTTACATGTGCAATATAAGTTCCAAAAGCAGTAATTCAATATAAGTTCCAAAACTCAATGCAGTGCAATAGATATTCATGCCATGTGTGTCAATACTATTCTACTGGCCAGAGAAATGCAGGAATACGTCTATTACCTACAGATAGTACAAGGAACACCGCTTGCACCTCACCCACAGCCTCACCATATTGTATGTACTACATACTCAGGCTTACCGTATAGGTGGAACACCACATGCATATCATAAAGGCACTAGCATATAACAACTCAATAGCATTTTCAAAACATCAAAAGCATGTAACACAGCATGCATAAAACCATACCCCCACGGGACATGGTAGAACCACAACATGGCTAAACCGAGGACACGAAAGCTTACCTTGCAAGCTAACTATCCAATGCCAAGAGTCCACACAAGCTCAAGGCCCACAAACAGCACAATCACAATCTGCCCATACCGTAATTAATCATCAATAATCATAGCTCAGGTTACATTAAGTGATTAGGTCTTCCTTACTCATTTTAACTCATTACATGTTGTTTCTACAGGAAGTATTCGAATACTCCACGAGTAGTATTCGAATACTCCAGCTCTCCAGAAAGTATTTGGTTACTTTCAATAAAGTATTCGAATACTTTCAAGTATTGACACGAGTTGTCGAACTCGCGCAAATTAAAAATTATTTTTATTAGGGTTCAGAAAATTTGTAGTAAAGTGGAGACCCTAAGTCGTCTCTCAAGGAAATTGTTTTGGTAAAAATCGCTTATGATGACAGAAAATTAAAAGGGGGTTTTGGATTTTGATTGAATAATTAAAAAGGCAGAATATAAATTTGGAATAAAAATTCATAATTAAAAATTAACCAACCTAAGGTTAGGGTTCCATGGACGTCTTTCCTCGGATAAAAAGATATCAGAATCGTGATTGATCGTCAATCGAATCAGAATCCTTATTTCCAATTGACAACCCTCTCTAAGCGATCGCTTAGCATTTGATCAAATACGGTGCTTCTACTCATACAATCGCAGAGTATCAGCCCGTTTGATTTAAGGTCATAGGGTCAATCAATCTAACCATCAAATCTGATGATTAATCCATTTCCATAATCGCAATCGCGAACCTCAGATTGAATATCCACGATCGCACGATATCAATCTGAGTTGGGAAGGGAAACGAAACAGATTTAAAATAAAGCGCAGACCCTCAAGACTAATCCATGGAATCTGTTACCCTTAGGTTGATTAAAAGGTTCTTAGCCTCGCATGGCTAAGGTAAACATGATTAAAATAAAATAAAAAGAAGAAGAAGAAAAAGATGAAGAACGCGAAGAACGCTCCAGAGAAAGTGCTTTCATCCCAAAATACGAAAATTTAGAATGAAACAAATGTTTCCTACTCTGCCGTCATATACCCCTACCCAAAGCGGGTTAGGGTTCAGTTCTGATCGGCTCATCTATCTAAAATGCGAAATAAAATAAAACTTGGCTTTGGGCCACTTATGTAATTGGGTTTTAAATTACAAGTCTAAAACTTCAGCAAAACACGCTCTTCTTGGCATCAGAAATCGACCAGCTTCCAGTCCGAAATGGGCTTCGATCTCTTCATAAGAATTGTAGCTCTGTGTGTTATCTGAAAAACCCAATAAGAACGGAGTCAATCCGACAACTGTGGACCGAGATATGGCCAAAATACAGAAGTAACGTAAAGCTGAAAAATTCTGACGAAAATAAATTAAACCCAATCAAACACTAAAAATGTAAATTAACTCAAAACATCATTATTTTATTCAAATAAATCCTAAAAATACTAATCAAGAGTAACAAATAAGTGTAATAAAATATTAGTTATCAAATTCCCCCACACTTATCTTTTTGCACTCCTGGGCAAAAACTAGAATAGCAAAAGAAAGCAAAGAAATAAGAGAAGAGTGAAGATCAACCTATCCTTCCTAATAATTAGCAAGTATACAAAAGATAACAAAAATCACAAGTCTTGAACAGATAAAACAACCAGGACAAAAATTCCTTAATCTCAAATCACAAGACCTGTCAATTTCAACTGCAACTGCTAACTGCACAAAAATGGTTCCTCACAAGATGCTCTCAATTTTCTCTCAAGTGTATAAGTTAATTTAGTATATCATCCTACCATAGGCTTGCTCAAATTCTACTTCTCCACTGCTAATAACACATGCATGCACAAATCAAGAGGGCTTTATGCAGGGTTGTAATGGGGCTGAGGTAAAGATATGGATGAATATGGAAGAGAAAGCTAAACACCCCAGAATTTTACAAAGAGCAAAAGTTAAGAACTAAACTAAGAACATAAAACAAAGATACTGAAAAGATAAACACTTTTTTTTTTGTTTTTATTTTTGTTTTTATTTTTGTTTTTTTTTTTTGAAAAAAAACCACATAAGTACAACCACATATGTCACCCCCCCACACTTAAACTTTTGTCCGTCTCAGGCAAACCCCCACACTTAAACACAACATCACAATGAAACCAATGCTCAGTAAAACTCCAAGGTGTGGAATTAATTGGTTTTTCACTTAGGCTTGTAATGCGAAGAAATAAAGGATATAAAGGCTCAAAAGGGCTCACAAGGGATAATAATATAAGGGATGGCTATCTGGCTAAAGTGGGTAAAGAAAGAAAGAATGCCTCAATCATATTCATGCATGCAAGTGAAAAATGCAGTTTCAAAAAGAACAAGAGCAAGTTCTAGAGGACAACAATCAAGAGCAGAATCACACAAGAAAGAAAAAACTGGCCTACAAAGAAAGACCATGTCTACAGGCTCAAAAACCTCACAAGGGTATACCACATCATGCAACCAGCAGCACAGTATCAAGCAGCAAGTAATGCAATCCAATAATCAAGAACCAAGCCTAAGCAGAAATTTCTATCAAACCCTGTGATTCAAGTATAATCCATGTAGAACTCGCTAATCATAGGAGAACAAGAAAATCAATCAATCAACTCTTTTTTTTTTTGAAATCTAAACAAGAAAAACAAAGCTAAGAAGGGAAGGGAACTCCCTGTCCTCCTTAAGGAGGGTAAACAGCATCAAGCAGCCGAAGCTCTGCATCCATCTGTGTCTTTACAAGCTGCTGCTGCTGTACTCCTTCATAAAATGGCTTCGGACGATGCCCATTCACAGTGAAAGTGTTTCCAGTCTGCTTATCACTTAATTCAACTACACCATAAGGAAAAATAGCAGTAATAACAAAGGGGACATCCCATCTTGATCTGAGTTTACCAAGCATAAACTTAAGACGAGAATTGAATAACAGCACATTCTGCCCACTGTAAATTCTTTCCTCAAGATCTGCTTATCATGGAATGCCTTTGTCTTTTCCTTGTATAGGCGTGAGCTCTCATAGGCATCCAAACGAAGCTCTTCTAACTCTTGCAGCTGTAGTTTCCTTTCTCCACCTGACTGGATTAGGTCCATGTTACACTGCTTCACAGCCCAATATGCCCGATGCTCCAGCTCCACTGGCAGGTGACATGCCTTACCATAAACAAGCCAGTAAGGGGACATTCCAATCGGAGTCTTATAGGCAGTCCTGTATGCCCACAAATCATCTTC